>NW_024585029.1:0-10744 GCF_018398535.1 Haplochromis burtoni
AGGAACCTCAGACTGTTCATCTCTAGAAATAGATATCGGTAAGAAGAACCCATCAGGCTCTAAATAATATCTGTCAAGCACCTCAAAGCCGTCAGTATCTGAAGAATTTGTACGACTGAACACTGAGCGCCACATATTTGTAAACAGAGGAGATAGGGTTCAGTAGAGATAAACTATATGCTCTAACCTTTAGACGATTGTTATAAGACTATAGAATCAGCGTTAATTTTGTTAAAATGTGTTTTCAACACTAGGTGTGGTAGAGTGCCTTACCTTGGGGGTAAATATGAGCTCGCGTTCTAAGGCGCGAGCTCATATATATAGCCTCACGGCAGTGTGACGTCACGGCACGAGCCGTGACGTCACAGTACACTTACTCTTTGAAATTCATTCGGTCACAAAACGTCTTGAATCTTCACGTTCATTAAGCTGCCCTTATTATTAACCTGCTGTTGTCGGGGAATGGCAACCCAGACAGGAAAAGACCCGGGGTGTATCCGCCCTTGAGATTACGGCCCCACTGTATTACTCGCACCCAGCGTCCAACCCGCCTAGCGACGGAGCGCCATCAAACAGCGGGCCCACGACGATCAACAAACGACGCTTTTTTATTTATTTATTTTTTGTTTTCAAATTTTACAGCTTGCTCTCACATAGAAAGCTCAGGACTGGACGGCAGCGCTTGTCTAAAGAGCCATCCTGTTAACGTGGAGTGAAATTATACTGATCGGAGGTATTAAAGGTAACTGCTTTGTGTTTTTATTTCAGGAATGTAAGATTGCGGGAAGCCAAGTTAGCGTATAACACATCAGCTACTAGATATTAGCTAAATAAATAACGGAGGACTTTACGGTATGGTGCTGTAACCGTGTGTTAATTTACTTGTTTGCGTGCACTGTCCAGTTACATTCAGTTCTGTACATTGTGCGCTACCGTTGCCTTTTAAGTATTATGTTTTTTCTTAATTTACGACCCGACCGTCAACTTGGGGGCTGTGAGCACACATGGCCTGTATCTTTGGCAGAGCAATTTTGTTTTAGCCCACTGACATTTTTACACGTGTGTTAGCAGAGATATGAAAATGCAGAGGAAAATCTGACGTGCATAGCAAACTTCACCGAGCGATACTTAGGGAGGAATAAACACACATCAGCCTTCGACCATTTTGGATGAGCGCTCGGGTCCCCTAGAGAGCGCCAACTTTATTAACAGCCACACACATGTAAATCACACATCAAACATAAATAAACCCTTTGGCTGTCTCCATAATTGAGAGCACTTTCTCTCTTCATGTCAACACCCCCACTTGCTCTCATATTATGATGCACTTAAGTAACAAAAAAAGAAACCACCCACACATATAGGGTTTCTTCCTCAGTACTGTATACATGTCCGTATACCATGTTAATGTCCAAACATAAACTTCTCAAACTTGAACAACTTAACTTTTGTCGCAGGTTTTGTCATAACATCTGCTACCATCTCTTCTGTTGAACAATAATCCAGAGTTATTTTTCCTGCACTCACAGTTGACCTTACAAAGTGGTACTTTATGTCAACATGTTTACATCTCTGTCTCGTCACAGGATTCTTCGCCAACACAATTGCACCCTGATTATCTTCATAAACCTTTGGCGGTGCATATTTTTGTCCATCGATACCTTGTAACAGTTGCATTAGGTACAAAACCTCTTGTAGGATTGCAGCTGAAGCCATGTACTCATCTTCACAGGTAGATAATGCAACAGTAGGTTGCCTTTTGGTTTTCCATGTAATTAAAGGACCATCTACAGACAAGCTTATGCAATAACCAGTTGTACTCCGTCTGTCTTTTACATCAGCTGCCCAATCAGCATCACTGTATGCCCACAGCCTCAGTTCTTTGTTGTCACATTTCCTGTAACACAGTTCTTTCTCGGTTGTCCCTTTCAGATATCTCAGTACATGTTTTACTGTAGTCCATTGGTCTTCAGTTGGCTCAGTAAAATACTGTGAAAGTTTACTGACTATAAATCTCAAGTCTGGTCTTGTGCATGTAGCCAAATAGATCAGACTACCAACTGCTTCTCTGTACCTTTTGACATCACTCATCTTTTCTGCATCATCACCATAGTTCAGTTTTTGCTCACAAGGTGTCAGTCTTTCTTTACAATCCTGCATGTTGAACCTTTCAAGTATTTTTTTCACATATTGTTTTTGTGACATTTTTACACAGTTATCATCATATATTTCACCTCATAACCCTCAGGTTGTTCCATGAATACCTCACAATCTATTGGTGCGTGAAGATAGGCAGCTTTAACATCCATCTGATGTAAAAGCATGTTTTCTTGTGCTGCCTTTTGCATCAACACTCTGATACTAGTGAGGTTAGCAGTAGGGGAAAATGTTTCTTCATAATCCACACTCTATCCTCTGACTGTATCCTTTAGCAACATAACGTGCCTTGTAATTCTCAGATCCATCAACATTGTTTTTGACTGCGTACACCCATCTACCCCCCACTGTCTTCTTACCCTCGGGCAAAGTGGTTAAGGTAAATGTGTCATTTTCTCTTAGTGATTGCATCTCTTCATCCATTGCACTGACCCATTTCTCTGAGTTAGATGAAGTTATTGCTTCCTTGAATGTTTGGGGGGAATGTTACACATTGCTCTGTAACAATAATCCATGTTTGTGAGTACTTGATCACAATGCTCCTTGTCAGTAGCATATTCACTTAAATACCCAGGCCTTTTTCTCACTCTGGAAGGATACCTTGCAGCCTTGCAGTCGAGTTCATTCTCCTGTGACTGGCTGCTCATCTCAGACATGCTTACTGGGATCTGCTCCTGAGTATCTGTGTGTTCTGTACTCACATCAGTCTTTTCTCTGGTCTTGGTGAACCTGTTTGGTGTCTCAAAGTCACCCTCATCATCTGGCACCATGTCAGTCTGTGTTTGTCTCTCTACTCTTGTTTTGGTCTCAAACTTCACCAGTCTATGCTTCTGTACTTTCCCACTGTCTGGGTAGTAGACCATATAAGCTGGACTGTTCTTGTCATATCCAACAAAACTTCCTTTCTCACACCTTGAGTCTAGTTTTCTCTTGTTCTGCCTGTAGGCATAACACACTGACCCAAATGTCTGCATCCTGGAAAGGTTTGGCCTTCTTCCTGTCAGCATTAAATATGGTGCCTGTTCTGTGCGTCTGTTAAAGCATCTGTTCCTCACTACAGCTGCTGTTTGCACTGCGTAAGTCCACAAGTCTTTAGGTAACTCTTTCTCTATTAGCATACACCTGGCCATATCAAAAAGTGTGTGCCAATTACGTTCAGCAGTACCATTTTGGTGTGGTGAGTATGGTGCTGAGGTCTCATGCCTGATTCCATTTTTGCTAAGGAGTGCCTGATACTCATTTCCCATAAACTCTGTTCCATTGTCAGACCTGATACATTTAACCTGCCCATACGGGGCTGTATCGGCCAAAAACCTCTGTGTTGCTTTTGCTGTGTCACTCTTATTTTTCAGAAAATACACAAACACTGCACTGGAATAGTCATCATCAGACTCTGGGTCTACTGGTCCAGCTAGATCTGTGTGTACCAGCTCCAAGGCAGTTTTGGCTCGTGCATCAGGGTCCCTGTTTCTAGTTTCAATGAACTTTCACTGAGGGCACACTTCACAATGTAAGACAGATTTATCTGTTTTCCCTTTTATTGCCATACCATCAACAACACCCTGTGATTTCTGAATGTCATCATAATTACAGTGCCCAAGAATTTCATGCCATGTTTGCATGTCATAGCTACCCTTACACTGGTCTTTACCTTCAGTGTTTACTGTTTGCAGGTAGTACAGTCTGTTGTATTCATATATTGGGAACCATGTGCCGTCTTTGTGTCGCAGAGTGTCTTTTCCTTGCTTGAAGATCACAGTTGCTTCCTTGGAGGTAGCTGCTTTTACAGAGAAGATGTCTTGTGGATATGATGGAATGTACAGTGCCTGTTTCAAGGTTGTTTTGTGGCACTGCCCCCTGCTGTCCATCAAGCAAAATCTCTGCTGGATGATTAAGTGTTTGGATCAAAGTACTCAGACACTTTACACATAGAGCTCTATATGGATACACTTTTTTGTTTGTTTGCTGGTCAGCTTCTCCAATTTAATTTTAAGGACTGTTTAGAGACATTTTCTCGCAATTTGTTTTGGACATTATAGTTTTGTTCTCAATAACTGAAGTGGAATATGCATGTGGCCCAGGATTAAGCACAAATGGGTTGGAACACATAATCAGTGGAAGTGTTGTAACTGATACAAACATTTATTTCCATTTCAGTTCTATTCATAAGTTAAAGTGGGCAGAAATTCAGACTTCAACATATGAGCTCAGCCTGTTCTCAGCAAGATCCTTTCAAAGGTTAGTTGTTTAATATTCAACCTGTCTTTACTAGTACAATCTTTTTACAACCATAGATGGAGTGTTTTTTTGTTTTTGTTGTTGTTTTTAATAATCTGCTTTAACAGGTTGGTACACATTGCCAAAATAGTGATTGATAAGCTCAGCATTTACAAAACAGTCATCATTGGCTTTTTGGAAGCTGAAGGCAATGTTGAAGAACTAACATAGAAAATGAAGGATCGCTTGGGCTGTGATGAGGCGATTACCCTGACAGACAGCCAAGGAAATGAAATACTATCTTAATTTCCCCATGGGGACCAATAAAGTCTCTCTGACTCTGATACTGGACTTCACAGGAAGTAAGCTGTGTGATCAAAACCTGTTTCCTGTTTAAGTTTTGCTATTAAAGTTATTCAATACTGACACGGTTTTGTAAACGGACTCAGGCCAGGAGACCTTTGCAGAAAGAAAAGACAGTGCGTTTATTTACAGTGGTGTCACCGGGTGAATATATATATATACAAGGTGCTCGGGGAAGGGGTCCGGGGCTCCAGGGGGGAAGGGGAAGGGTCCAAAACCACACTCTGCTCTTTCAGCCAACAACCCCACCCCTTTTCCACCAGTCGCTCCTCTCGCTCACTCGGGGGTACAGGGATGGGTCCGGGGGGAATCTACGCACACACACAGAAAATCCGATTAGCACTAGATCACAGGGAAACTGACAGATTGCTGAAGCACTAACGCGGGTGACTCAACGTTCCAGCGACAAGTAGTGTAGGTCTGCCATCTTAAAAAGCCCTTCTGATTGTAGTAACCAGCGACAGGTGTGATGATGAGCACAGGTGTGTGGGCCAGGGGCGGAGCCTGCAGTGAGCACCACCGTGGCAGGGGAAAGAGGGAGAGAGAGAGAGAGAGAGAGAACAAAAACAAAGACATGTTGTCTAACACAGAATCAGCCGGTGAGGCACAGGGACCGTGACAAATACTTTAAATAAATATATTAAATGCCCTTTCCTAAGGTTCCAATTAGTGGAAACAGAAGTCCAGAAAAATCTTTCCTGTCTCTCACGATGACTTTGCAGAGTTCCAGGAGAAATGCTAAAGCAAGGTAATTTATGTAAAGTCAAAATCACGCTCTCTCTCTCTCCCTCTTGCGCTACACACATGCATAAAGTATTAAAAGTCAGTTTACTTGACTAATACATTAAGCCATTTGAAAGCCTCCAAGACATCACTTTGACCATAAATCAGCTATCTGAACCTGCAAAGACTGCACACACACAGCAGTAAAGATTGATGCCTAGCTCCATTCTGTAAAGGACGCCTTAATCTGCCTCGTTTGCAAATGGTACAGCAAGTTCAAAAGATTGTCTTTAGTTTAATTTCTTAGTTTACAGTTGAAGTAACTAATATATTTTTCTTCTTCTGTTTTTTTTTAACCTTGTAGCTGTTATGAAGAAGCCCAGTTTTCCACATGTTGCAAGTCTCTAGTCGGATGCTGATGTTGGATGTGTGGAGCAGTGTGGCTGTTAACTGCAGATCATGGTCTGAAATGCAGAGAAGAATGTTATTGTAAGGTACACGAGGTTAAGAGTCTCCATGCTGTTCTGACTCTCTTTAAAGAGATGTAAATGTGTTATTCATGTAACACTGTTTCAATAGGAATAGGCAAATGTGTTACTAGAAAGCTACAGAGGCTGCAAAGGTTGCATTTCATATCACCACCACAGCAGTTGATTTAATTGATTTGGTTATCCTACAGAGAAAGAGGAGCTTGAAGATATTTGTAGCTTATTTTAGGTTTTAGAAATGTACTAGATAGGATGATCTTTAGAGGACCTGCAACCTCTGAGGCTTTTTAAGAACACATTTGCTTGTTCTAATTGATGTGTGGTTTTCTGTAATGACATCATCTTGTTTTCTTTGTTGTCCTGAGGTTTTAATCCTGTTTGATGTTTATTACGAGGTTTGGAGCAGTAGCTGCTAACTGCAATTTAACACTTCTTTATAGAATTATTAAAATAAATTGTTGCATTGTTTCCCAGATATCTGGTGAACTTGGGTGTTTACACAAAAGCTGAATTCTTTACAAAGGACCTGTTACAAAGAATTAGAGAATTTCAAATTGTCTCTGTTTATTGCAAGAAATCAGATCAAACAAAATATTGTAACTGTTCTAAATCAAAGCAGCTTTCACCGTTTACTCTATAGTAAATGGCTTTTTGTTATTCTTAAAAATAATTATACTTCTTTATTAAACACCACCATAAGAAGTCACACACAATTTCTGGTGATGTCAATAAGAAATATAACTGCATCTTTAAATGTTCCATAATTATGATGAACCACATTTTTGGTACAGTGCCCACAAATCAAAATGAGACACAAACAGTTTCAGTCCACTGTTTGGCTTCTTCAGAGGGGAAAGGCCCCAAACCAAAAATTGCAGTCTCTTTGCAGGTGATCCCACCTCTTGTTGATAGAAATCAGCTGCAGCAGCACCAGTGGGCAGAAGAACCTCAGGAATTTTTACAGGCACCCCCTTTAGTCAGTTCATTTGGTATTCCATTTCCTGCAGGACACGAACGATTGTTTAAAGGGGTTACAACTGCATGAGTTAAAATTTACTTACAATTTACTAAATCTAAAAAAAATTTCACTGGCGGTTTTGTTTTATTCACCAAAAATAAGATAACATGCCAAAGATCACCCTGTAAAAAAACTGTAGAAATGTAGAAATCACATGTCCTGACTAGTTAATCTTTGAGTATTTGCTACCTCGCTTTCGACGGTCTCATCAATAAAATATGAATCATAGAAAAGACATGAGAGATGAAATAATATGATATTAAGAACAAAATGTATTGTCCCTTGATAATCCTATTTAATCTGATCAGCATTTAGCATTTGACAAGGAAGTTGCTGATGAATGTAAACCTTGAGTAAAAGGACCTCTAGTGGTCAATCCCTGTACAGGTAAACGCTGCATTTGTGTTAATGACCAGTAAGAGCTTTAAATTTGTTTTTAAAACCAGAGCGACCCATAAAAATAGATCCAAGACTTAAAAATAAAGTATAAAATAAACTAATCAGGAAAAAAAGGAGAAGACTAACACACTGGCTTCCAATCACCAATATCACTTAAGTGCGCACAGTGCCACGGCCACTCAGCACAGTCACATTTGAAACAACAATAATCTGTTAAAAGCTACATAAATTATAACCCACTAAGTTTTAGCAGTTACCCTGGTATAGAAAATGAAACAAACACACACCATTATTTATTGATTTATTTATTTTTTATTAAGTAATGTTTTTTCAGTTGAAGCCATTTAAAGTCTATTTAATAATGCTGTGTTAGAACTGGCACTTTAAAGCTCTTTGTACTGTAAGGTTAAAACCCCATAGTATTAGAGAGAAAACCCCAGCAATCAAACGATCCCCTATGAGCAAGCACTAAGGCGACGGTGGGAAGGAAAAACTCCCTTTTAATAGGAAGAAACCTTCAGCAGAACCAGACTCAGGGAGGGGCAGCCTTCTGCTGTGACTGGCTGGGGGCATAATTGTGATGTAATTTTATGCTAAGGATACTGAATTTCATGTTTGTTTGTTAGAATTAGTGAATTACCATGATGACTATTATAAGTAAAACTAAAAGTGCAAGTGCACCAATTACTGAAGTCATCCAAGAAATTATATCTAACCATCTTCTGATTGTAGGAATCAGGCCTGAATTAGCTCCATGGGGAAACCTACGCTGAATAATTGCTGAAAAATGATTGAACAATGAGGTAAATGGTGCTCCACAAATATTAAGGATGTGCCTGGTGACAAAAATGACTCCTTGGCCCGCAAGCACAACTGGAGCTGTAATAAGGGAATTAAAACCTGGAAGATTTCTGTGGAGTCTGGAAACAGCAGAGTCTCCGTCCTCTCTTTGAAGAGTTCCTTGGACAATATTTGGTTCATTCTCTTCAGATCTGTTATCTGAAGCTGCAGGGAGACCAACATTGAATAAATCAATGCTGTAACTCTCACTGGTGGGAGAATCTTCATGTCCAAAGTTGTTTATAGAAACAGTGGTTTTAGGAACCTGAGCTGTTTCAGAGGTCTCACTAGTGGGTGTGGTAACTGAGGTAAATGGTGCTCGACCAATATTAAGCAGGTGCCTAGAGATAAAAGCTTCTCTAAGGCCCACAGGCACATCTGGAACTCTACAAGAGGAATAGAGATTTGGAATAATTGAGGTAAATGGTCTTCGACCAATATTAAGGAGGTGCCTGGTGATGAAATCTTCTCTAAGGCCCACAGGCACATCTGGAACTCTACAAGAGGAATCGAGATTTGGAGCATTTGTTTGAACTCTGGAAGAAATAGTTTCTTCTTCCTTTGTTTGAAGACTGCCTGGGACAACATTTTGTTCATTATCTTCGGGTCCGTTATCTGAAGGTTCAGGAAGAATGGCATTTAATAAATCAGTGTTGTAACTCTCGCTGGCTGAAGACTTTTCATCTTCAGCGTTGTTCATATTAACACTGGTTGTAGGAATCTTAGTTGTTTCACTGGAGGGTGACTGTTCGTATTCAAAGTTGTTTACAGAAACACTCGGTGAAGGAACCTCAGTTGTTTCAGAGGTGGGTGACTTTTCCGTTTCACTAGTGGGTGAGGTAAATGGAGCTCGACCAATATTAAAAATGTGCCTGGTGACAAAAATGACTCCTCGCCCAACCGACTCAACTGGAGCTGTAATAATGGAAGACAGAGCTGAAAGATTTGTTTGAACTCTGGAAAAAAACGTTTCTTTCTCCTCTCTTTGAAAACTTCCTTGGTCAGCGTTTTGTTCATTCTCTTCAGATTTGTTCATATCTGAAGGTTTGGGGAGGACGCCATTGAATAAATCAGTGCTGTAATTCTCACTGGTGGGAGACTCTTCATGTTCAAAGTTGTTTATACTGGTTTTAGGAGCCTCATCTATTTCAGAGGTGGTTGCCTGTTCATTTTCATAGGCGTTTACAGAAACACTGGTTTTAGGAACCTCAGACTGTTCATCTCTAGAAATAGATATCGGTAAGAAGAACCCATCAGGCTCTAAATAATATCTGTCAAGCTCCTCAAAGCCATCTGTGTCTGAAGAATTTTTATGACTGAAGACTGAGCGCCACATATTTGCAGACGACTATCGATTCAGCGTTAAAACACTAGGTGCAGTAAAGTAGAGTGCCTTACCTTGGGGGTATTTATGAGCTCGCGTTCTAAGATGAGTATTTATGAGCTTGCGTTGTAATGTGACGTCAAGGCACACGTGCCGTGACGTCACAGTACACTTACTCTTTGAAATTCATTCGGTCACAAAACGTTTTGAACCTCCACCTCCCTGAACGTTAGTATCAACCATTAAGCTAACCTTAATGTTAACCTGCTGTTATCGAGGAATTGCGACCCAGACAGGAAAAAACCCGGGGTGCATCTGCCCTTCGGATACGGCCCTGCTGTCTCACCGGCGGGCACCAGCGGGCCCGCGACGATTAACAAACAACACACTCTCCTTTTGTTATTATTTACTTTTTGTTTTCAAGTTTTACGGCTTGCTCTCACATAGAAAGCTCCTGACTGAACAGCAGCGCTTGTCTAAAGAACAATGCTGTTAACGTGGAGTGAAATTATACTGGTCGAAGGTATTAAAGGTAACTTCTTTGTGTTTTTATTTACAAATGTTAGATTGTGGGAAGCCGAGTTAGCTTGAAGCACATTGACTATTAGGATATTAGCTAAATAAATAACGGTGGCTTGTATTTTTTGTATATATTTATATGGTGCTGTAACCAGTGAGTGTGCCAAAGCACTCACAGGCGGCGGTCCTAACGCAGCAGTTGCCCCCAGCTGCTGTCAGAGCAGGAGATGTTTACACCTACGCGTCCAAACTGCAAATTAATTGCGCATGAGCGAAGCCGCTGCTCCTGCACTGACTATAACGCAGGTCGGGAGAAGCGGTAGTTGTACATTGCTTTGTTTAAAATAAATCAATGCACTAAAATTCCAATCATCTGTTCAACCTGAGCCTGTCGCTGGGGAAAGTTCCACAGCTGTGGGAAAGTTCCACAGTTGTGGAAGACCTCCTGTGTGGTACTGGTACCAAAGACCTCCCACCCAGTAAAGCGCTATATAAATACAGGCCATTTACCATTTACCATCCCAAGGACCTCAGCAGCTTCAGGTAGGTAGCCCTGACATCACATCTGATGAAGACCCTCCAGAGGCTGCTTCTAAGCCATCTGCACCCCCTGGTGAGGTCTTCATTGGATCCGCTGCAGTTTGCTTACCAGCCTGGCATTGGGGTGGAGGACGCCATCATCTACCTCCTGCACCG
>NW_024585030.1:0-859 GCF_018398535.1 Haplochromis burtoni
TTCTTGTTTTTACATCTACTGAGAATCCCTTGATTCTCAGTAGATGTCAATATTTCCTTTTCAGTAATCGGACTGTCATGAAGAAGCCTATCAGCACTTTTAATCATTTCAACATTATTTACAGAGTTGATAAATTGGGTAGTGACGTTTGCGTTATAATTGGATTCATACAACTTTGAGTAGAAATTACAACAAAATTGAGAGATAATTTTTGAATCATCACTGACCATTTATATTCAATTTATGAATAGCATTGGCTTTAGATCTATGTTTTTCGAAGTGGAAAAAATAAGCAGAATTCTGCCCTCCCTCTATCCATCTTTTTCTTGAACGAACAAAAGCTCCTTCAGCTTTCTGGCAGTAAATCTCTTCCAGTTTAAATTGAAAGGTCCTAAGACGTAATTTATCAGCCTCTGAGACCTCGAGTGGTGGGAGTTGATATATTGCGGAAATTTGAACAATTTGATTTTCTTCTTCTGCTGCCCTTGACTTAGCTATTTTTGCCCCATACTGTTGCAACATTTTACTCGTCTCAAATTTAAAAATTTCCCAATTTGTGCGATAGGAATTCTCAATATTAGCCTTGTGTATAAAGTGTTTTAACAGTCATGTAATTTCAGATTTTACAACTGTATGGCTCAAAAGCGAACTATTTAATTTCCAATATGACGTTCTATTAATGGTAATAGTAGGAAAGAGTTGTAGGTATTGCTATATAAAATATAAAATAAAAGAATTCCCCACTCGCCCCTGTGGGCGGTTAATCCTTCAAGCTCAGGACCCTCAAGCTCCCAGAGGCCTGGGAGCTTGAGGGTCCTGCGCAGTATCTTAGCTGTTCCTAGGACTGCGCTCTTCTGGA
>NW_024585030.1:2380-10736 GCF_018398535.1 Haplochromis burtoni
TGTGGGGCATTGAGTCATAGGCCTTCTTGTAATCAATCCAGGCAGTGCACAGGTTGGTCAGTCTGGTCTTGCAGTCTCGGCTGACTGCTCAGTCTACCAGTAGCTGGTGTTTTGCGCCTCTGGTATTCTTGCCCATACCTTTCTGTGTCCCGCTCATGTATTGACCCATGTGCCTGTTCATCTTAGCTGCTATGATGCCTGACAGGAGCTTCCACATGGTGCTGAGGCAGGTTATTGGTCGGTAGTTGGAGGGGACCGGCCCCTTCTGGGGGTCCTTGAGGATCAGGACTGTCCGGCCTTCGGTTAGCCATTCTGGGTGTCTCTCATCAACTAGCAGCTGGTTCATTTGTGCTGCCAGGCGCTCGTGGAGTGCAGTCAGCTTTTTCAGCCAGTAGGCATGAAGCATATCAGGACCTGGTGCTGTCCAACTCTTCCTACTGGAGACCCTTTCTTGGATATCTGCCACTGTGATGATTACTGGACCCTGTTCAGGGAGGTCGCTGTGGTTTGCCCTCAGATCCACTAGCCACTGAGCATTGTTGCGTCCTTCTCCCATATGCTCTTCCAGTATTGTTCTGTCTTCAGCCTTGGTGGTGGTGTTGTCAAATTGTTCCCTGCCACTGAGAGTACACCTTGGCTGGTTCCGTGGAGAACAGCTGGTTTATTTGTACCTCTGTTATAATATGTTCTTTATATGATCCATCATTCATGTTCATTGATTACAGCCACTTTGAAAAGCAGACATGGGAACAGAATTGACCTTTCCAGCTGTCTGTCTGCAAGAAAGTGAATACGCATTTTCCCCCAAAACATTTAATTAAAACTGAAATATGGAAGAACTATAAATATCTATTTTAGTATATGCTGCTTTAATGGTCTATAAGGAACTGCTCTCACAGTATGCATCTCATTACAGTAATCTTAAAATTCAAATTAAAATGGTCAAAATGAGGTCAGCTCAGCTCATTAAGACATTCCCTGAGTCATAACAATCTTTTCAAAGCTGCTTTTGTAACATGTAAATTACTGTTGTAAAGTCAGCCCATACCTCACAGTAAAACTCTGACTGGAGGCTGTTGTTTTCCTATCATATCACATCATCATCATCATCCTTTAACCAGCTATCATGTTTGATTGACACATTTGTTATTTTCATCTTAGTAGAAGGTAGAAAGGTATTAGTTCTTAAGATTTTTAGCATTTATTCAGCTGGTCTGACAGGTGAATGTGTTGATAAGCTCATGTGACACTGGCAGATAAACATAGCTATGATGTTTAGGTTTGGTTTGCTATCATCAAAAAATATGTGGATAGGAGTTCATAAGCATGATCTGTTCAAAGCCTTTATTTACATCTGCACTCAGACAGACAGACATGAGGGGTCTAAGGTGAAAAAAATTACTAACCAGCAAATAAGCTGTGTGAAAAGCTGGTGATTTTCTTTATAAATGATTTGATATAGAATATTGATATTCTTCTTGAGTGTTTTTTATTCATTATGCAGCTGGGTTTTCAAAGGGATCCACTGGATTACAAAAACAAACTGCCACAAAGTCACAGTTTACAGGTTAAGATCTTAGCTGGAGTTTTGTTAAGTGACTCCATTTAGAATTTCTCTGCTCAAATAGCTACTGAAATATAGCTGACATGAAGAAAAGCCTGTTCAGAATCCAGGGGCGTAGATTTGGCATGGACGGAAGGGACATGTCCCCACCAATATCCAGCGATTATTGAATTGTCCCCACCAATAATTTGATCTCTTCGAGTAAAGAAAAACAAACCCAATAGAAAGAAAAAAACGATCTGTCAACGTCTCATTCACCCAGCGGTGCAGAAAGAGTTAAATTACCTTCTCTACTGGAGTCCTACCTAATGTGACAAATATAGCCAATGTGATTGGCTGAGCCTTTCAGGGAGCTCTGTTTAGTTTTAGCAGTGGCAAGCCTGCGCTGCAAGGACCTGCAAGGAGGAGAGCAGGATGGCAGCAAAAAGGAAGAATCTGGATATAAGAAAGTATTTTTCAAAGAAACCTGTAAGTCACTTAAAGTCAAGTTCACTCATAAAATGTGTCCGTCATAATAACGTTACAGGCTATGCTAGGCTTTGGCCCACATCAGTCTAAAATTGTATGTAACCATGAATAACGTGTTTTGGAAACTAACTGCACAACAGGCAGCACTATTAGTTAGCATTTCTAATTTTGATTGAAACTGTCAGAGAAAACGGCAGCCTCGAGCAAGCCAGGATATTAGTTTACAGAGGCTGTTAAAATTATATGTCTAACGTTAAAATGTTGGTGACACAATAATTTCATCCTAATGGCACTGACATATTCATAGGGTTAATTTTTGAGACAAATATCATGAGGTAGTCATGATTTTGCAAATATTCCACCTTGTAGTGCAGTTTGCACAAATTGTTTTAAAATGTATTCCACTACAGATTACAGAATACATGCCCCAAAATGTATTTTGTAACGTATTCCGTTACGTTACTCAATGAGAGTAACGTATTCTGAATACTTTGGATTACTTAATATATTATCATGCTGTTTACAACTACATGAATGTACTATTGCTGTGTGATTTATTACTATTACTGGAGGTTACCTCCCTAGTAACAAAGGCAACTACATTTTTAAATCGGGCTCGTGAAAAATAGCTTTACTTTGTTGTCTGGGTCAACTTTGCTAGCGAGAGACAGAGAGAGGCGTTGAAAGGCTGCTCCAACAGAACTTATTGTTTCGGAGGAAAACACGAACACGGTGTACAGTCGAGTCTTAATAGCTTACTTACAGCTGGGCTCGTCAGGCACTCTTCTTGGCTGCAGTGGTTATTATTATATTTACATGCTTCCAGCTCCCGTTTCTGCTCGATGACAACTCGTACTTTTCCTTTTTCTCCCTCCTCGCGCTCACAGACACATAACGTGTATGGCAGTCCATTCTCCCTGCAGCACGGACTACACTGCCCATGAGGCTACATTCTTTAGAGCTGTAGTATTCTGCAGCTTAGCACAACAACAACAACAAAAAGGCACTCCCTCACCCAGGAAACACGCAGAGAGAAAGAGCGTCACCCTGTAACCATGGCAACCGTAACGCTGCTGCCTGGAACAACAGAACATAGCTGTCAAACAAAACCCAAACAGTCCTAACCCGCCACAATATGAAACAGGAAAGTACCGCCGTGTAATCCATTTATTTTAACAAAGTAACTGTATTCTAAATATAACCTTTTTAAACGGTAACTGTAATGGAATACAGTTACTCATATTTTGTATTTTAAATACGTAACGGCGGTACATGTATTCCGTTACTCCCCAACACTGGTTTGCACAAATGGTTTTAAAAATGCACTCACGCTACAAACATTACTGATGAGTCAAGATCTTCACAAACTGGCAGAAACACTGAAGCAGCTTCACATTTTATTCTTATTGTCATGTATGTCCTATTAGTCAGGTGACAGAGGCAGCTCTGCCATGTTGTAGCTCAAACAGAGGTGAAGAGGCGAGGTCACAGGTGACTGACTGATGATTTGGTGCTATAGATTAACTAGTACTTATCATCATAACAATTGTTAGGCTGCTGATGTAAATTGATTCATTAGTGTATATTTGACAAAGAATCTGAATTGACATGTCTCACTTTTTATATGGCATGAATCAATGTGTTATTTTATCAGGTGGCAATATGTCCTAGTGCAGTCAGAGGGGAAGAGCCAGGGCCAAAGCTGAGGCACATCAAGCACATGGTAATAATTTTAATCTGAGAGCATCCTCACACAGAACATGACATCGTGGTTTGGGAACAGCTGTGTGAAGGACCAAAAAGCTCTCCAGAGAGTGATCCGTACAGCAGAACGCTGCTGCAGGATTGCTCTCCCCCCGCTTCAGGACACCTACACCAGGAGATGCCGGACTAGAGCAGCGCAGATACTGAAGGACCCGTCCCATCCTGGCAACAAACTGTTCCAACTTCTGCAATCTGGTAGAAGGTTCCGCATCTTCCGGGCAAGGACAGAGAGACTCAAGAGGAGCTTCTATCCCCAAGCCATCTGTCAAGGGATTGACAATTGTTCAAACACAGTAAGAGAGAAATGAGACACTGGCAGACCGACTCAGAGTTTCAAAGACGTGCGCACGGGTGAGAGTCTCTGAGCAGACTAACACACCGAGCACCGTTTACTCGCTTTATTTATAAGGCAAAATGGGTTACATAGTACTTCCTCTTTCAACTGAAGAGGGGAGAGCTCAGGCATTGTCTTAGCTATCTAACTTCTGCACACAAACTGAAAAACAACGACACAGCAGTATTCATGCTTATCTGACATCGCAGACACTGAAGTAAAGAATGCATGTATATCCTGTCTTTGTCAAACATCTCACACACTTAAGCAAGGAATACATTGTGTTCTTTTCAACAGTAAGCTTTACCGTGTGAAAATATATAAACACTTGATTATAAGGCATACTTGTTTCTACTTGATTATACTTTAATGATTTAACTAAAATAAAAATTCTCTTAACATTCCCTCCTGATGTTAATATATTTCACATGTTTTACTCAATGCATAGTCACTTGTTAGTCACATTTTCAACTTGCACGTCATTCAGTGAAATAATTAAACAACAAGCTTGTCAAGATTGTCATAGAGATTTTCTTCTCTCTCTCCCACACTCAGCATATCATACTGACGATAGGGATCCTCCATAACTGACTGAGCCAAGACATGGTTTCCTAACATACGCTTGAACATGTTTGTCATTATGCTTCTCAGACATGGGATAATACAAGCAATGAAAAGGCAAAATAGTAACATCACACTGAAAAGGGCCAACAGGCCTTTAATCAGTAGGGATTTCCAAGAGCCGCTCAGTAGCCAGTCCCACCAACCTTGAGTATCGGTAACGTAGTCCTGCTGCTGAGCGTCTCTCAGTTGTTTCAAAACATTCAAAGCATTTGTCATGTTTAATGAATGGATGTTATCAGGTATGTAGGTACAACATGTAGTGTTAAACAATACGCAGAGACCACCTTTCTCTGCGAGAATGATGTCTAAAGCCACTCGGTGTTGCATGACAGTGATGCGAATTGCATCAATTTCTTCATTCTGTCCTTGATTAATGCGGGTTGAAGCATTTAAAAATAATCCAAAACGATAGTCCAGGGTTTCTATCTGTAGTGCGTGTTTCCCTACTCCTATCCATGGAAACAAAGCGTGTATTACCTTCTGGCTCTTGGTCCAGAGTTTGAAGTCATCTGGTACATCAGAACCAAGATATGGATCATGGGGCTTGAGGCCTGTGTTACGTTTAGCTCTGGTGTTGCTGTTCACTGACATCTTAAAGGTGTGGTCAGATACCAGAACAGGGGCACAGAGTCCGGTGCTGTTTGGTGGCAGCATGAAATAGACTTTCAGGCCACACGCCCAAGCTGCGCCCTGTACCCAGTATGTACCTGTTGATGAGCCGATGCCATCCCAGTCTGGTGCCGCCAGGATCATGGAGCAGTTTCGGTTTTGTCCTAATTTCTTCAGACCCTGGGGCGTACCTGTTTGTCCGGTTGCTCCTGTGAAGTTAAAGCACACTGGGTGTTGTATGTCAGGTGGCAAAACAACTGAGAATGATTTCAGTTTTCTATGGCTGACGTTTATATGCACCCAGTAGGCTTCATTGCAGGTGTAGTTTATATTTGGGTACTGGTGGGTGCAGTTTGTTATGTTGTAGATTAAAGACTTTACACTCTGTGGGACTATATATTGTGTAGTGTTGTGGCATGTGTTGCTGTTTTGGTCCTTTATGGATCCACCTATCACCATCACAGGTTTTCCTGGTGTTGAGCAGGTCCCGGTAATGGCTTTGTCATATATGCAGAGTGCTTCAGCCTTGGTTGGGGGTTTTCCATACACTGTGGCATGGAGTGCTGTCGTGGGCATATGTGAGCAGACATAGCAGTTTGCGGCATTGTCTTCTCTGTGCACTCTGTCATGGACATACCGGTACCATGCATTGTTCAGCCACGGGTGGTTGTGTTCTTTGTCTATCTCCTTCAGGTGCGAGTTGTCGTGGGTCCACCTCTTAGGTCGGAGAATAATTGGTACTGTCTTGTGGGTTCCACTGGGCATCAACCAAAAGAGTGCCGTCATCAGGAGGATAGCCATTAGACAGAATATGTAGCACATGAGTAGTTTTCGTTTGATGTCACAAGCGCCCAAGCACAACAGCTTTGGGGCTGGAACTGGTGCTAGCATTGATTCTGAAGCTGGTTCTTCTTCTGGATTTATCAGGTTGTTTTCCTCAGTCATCTTGTTGAGATTTTATTCAGGCGTCCCTGGTGTTATTATTGGTTCTGCTCTTCGGTGGGATAGGTCAGTCTGATCTTCAGGGCGACCAGGCACACCCGAGCTCCCACGTGAGTAGCACTGCCGAGGAAGCACAGGGCGGGAAACCCGTTCAGCCCTGTCCTCCAGCAGGGGTTCACGTAAGAGTCAGGGGAACCGGCGTCTTATTGTGGTGCAAACACTTTCTTCACGTGGGATTGATGAATCCACCCACTGGTGGTTCGGGCAGTTACTTCGAAGGGTCCGGTCCACCTCGGGTCTCTCCACTTTCGCTTAATGACCTTCAGCCACACCGCCTTGGCATCGGGGATGGACCTGTCCTCCGCTTTCACCCCTTCTCCAACCTGTTGTGTGAAACTAGACACAAGAGCTTTTAATTCTTTCCAACATTCAATGTGTTTTCTGTTACTTTTTACACTCTCTTCCGCTGGAACTGTTGTCCAAGGACCTGGAAACTGTCGTCCTGTCAACAGCTCATATGGTGTGAAACCTGTGGATTGATTAACACAACATCTTATTATCATCAATGCAATTGGCAGGGCTGCTACCCAATTTAGCCCCGTGTGAGCAGAAATTTTAGCAATTTTATTCTTCAGATTTAAATTCATTCTTTCTACCTTTCCCTGCGACTGAGGGTGATATACAGTGCCAAATCTATGTTGCAACCCCAGCTTCTGTTCTACCTCTGCCAAATCTTTGTTTTTAAAATGAGTCCCATTGTCGGACCTAATCCGCTTCGGGAAACCATGGCGGGGGATGTAATGATTGATTAAACACTTAATCACACTTTTTGCATCCTCCCTCTTGGTTGAAATGCGTTTGAATGTTGTTAGAAAATGAAATGGTTCTCTCCTCCATATTGATCCGATTCAATAAACCAATTCGTTTGCGGTATATTAACCAATCAGCCTGGTCCGATTGTAAGGTAATGAATTACTAATTAGCACTATAATCAACATTTTTGAACCTATCCCATCCCCTCTATATCAGGCCAAGTTTTTAGTCTCTTCCATACATTTCTCTCAAACCCTCATTGCCTTTCAGAGACTCTAGTCCGCAATTAGTTCTCTCGAACAAATCCTAGCACCTATGTCGTTATATCATAAGGAGAGAGCACCACCACATGTGAATGCTGTGGTTATGTGTACGAATCTCAATGAAGCATGTCTATAGTGCGAATGGAGAGCAGAAGTCGTGCGTTGCAGCGTGAAAGTATCCTCTGGATTACATTTGATAAACTTTACCAAATTGTCTCTCATCCGTTAAATCACTGAGCTTGGATGTTGTCGCCCCCTTGTACAATAACAGACTACTACCAATGAACCTTCTTCTAATGAATGCGAAATATATCTTCTAACATAATGAGAGGGAAATGCAACAAAAACTAAATGGCTCAAAACCAAAGAAGATATGTTTTGCCTACTGGTTTAATCACTCCCACTAGATCAGACACGACCTGGCCTTCTCCTTGATCATATCCTTCAAAAAGGGATGCCACCAATGGCACAGATGTCTCCCCATCTGGGCGACACCTACATGTCCAAGGCCGTGCGCTTCAGCAATCTTCTGTTTTGCCAAGTTTGCTGTCAACACTGGTCGACCGTCAGGTCCTCGCCAGAGACCTCCTTCTTCCCAGGCTCCTCGACTCTTCCAAATGCCCTTTTCCTCTGGGGCCGCCTCCTCTTGAGCCTTCCTGGCTTCCTGTAGCATGTTGACGCCTCGTTCTTCCTCCACTGTTATTTGTACCATCTGTCGTGATGCTTTATAACCCGCTGCCTCTTTTGCAGCTCGGTCGGCTTCCTGATTTCCTCTGGCCACCATGCCAGTGCCTGAGGAGTGGCCTTTGCATTTTATGATGCTCACCTCCTCTGGATCTGCCAAGGCCTGCTCAAGTTCCTCCATTTCCTTTTTGTGGCAGATTGGTGCGTTATCTGCTGTTCTGAATCCTGCTCTTCTCCATTGGGCCAGCTCCACATGAGCTGCTCCAAAGGCATAAGCTGAGTCCGTGTAAA
>NW_024585031.1:0-10721 GCF_018398535.1 Haplochromis burtoni
AAACATGTTAATTAAACATCAACTTTACATAAATGTATGTAATGCTCGTATATTGCTCTCACCTGAAACACAGCAAAACAATTCAGTGTTACTGGTGGCTTCCATTGTAATAACTGGCCTGCATTACTTTTGTGAAGGATTATTTTGCCAGTTACCCGTTTGGCTGAGCTGCCACTGCCACCTACTGGCGAAACTAAATATCGCCCTAACATCACATCAGGTGGGAGCAAATGAGCTTTTCACTCTGTGTTATGATGCAAACTATTGTCACTATGGGCACGAACACATAAGAAACACATCTTGAGACTTGTTCTTAATGCTCAAAATACTCCCCCCCCCCCCACACACACACACACAAGCTTGACACAGGCAGAAGACCAGGAAAGTGAACTTAGCCTGCTAGCCAGAAGGCTAAATAACAATACAGAACCAAAATATAAAATGATTAAAACATAAAGCCTACAAAAAGGGCAGCAATGTGAAAGAAGGTCCTGACTTTAATTCCATCACCTGGCTGGGGCCTTTCTGTGTTCACTGCTCAACTGACTTTGATCAGTGGCTGTTGATCAATGGTCATGACAATTTGCATAATAATGATCAAAAACCTCACAGCCCATTGTTCTCAGTAGTGCTAGTTTTGGTCATTTTGCCGGCGTACTATTTATAAAGCTGGGGAAACCTACTGTTAGCTGAGACTTAAGAAGTCACTTGGATGGGAAACGTTTTTCCCACTAAAAACGCTACGTCCAGATGAACAAAATCAATTTTCTGGGGATCCCAATCTTATATATTTTTCTTTAAATACAAGACAAAGTGATGCATTTCCTTGAAAACTGTTTTCAAAAACATGAACCACACAGGCTAAAGCTACCCAGTCATATGCAAGTGTTAAGGCCAATGTGCTACTCACCTGCCACTGGGACAAAACTTTCAATACAAGATCAGTAAATTTAGGTCTGGGTAATATGCAATATCACAAAATATGGTACCTTTTGGAACACCTTTTGGATACAGCTAAGACTCAAGTAGCTTAGATTCATAGAGTACAGAGGAAGTCTGATGAAAATAGTGCTACGGGTTCAAATATTGAGGGTGAGCACAAAAAACAACAATTGGTCCAGGAGAGTCGGTCAAACAATGATTTTAATGAACACACACGTGGGGAGATGAACACTGCACACAGACAGCATCGATCTCCGCCCAATAATACACAAGCAGTGTTTTTTATAACATCAGGGTATTATTTATGATGCCCCCTCATGTGTCAAAGCAGATACAATACATGCATAAGTTTCAAAACCACAAATGTTCTGTTGACGACTTTTGACACATTTAATAGGGCATCTTCTGACGAAGAAGATGCCCTATTAAATAGGAAGCACCTGGCCTCGAGACGATCGAGGCCAGGTGCTTCCTATTAATCTTCTAACTCTCGCTTATCTCCTGGAACAAACTGTCCCTTATGCAAACATAATCTTACAGTTACACGGTTTTGCAAACTATTATTTGAACTCTTACCTAAACATGAGTCTAACTACTGTTTGTGTGTGTGTGTGTGTGTGTGTGTGTGTGTGTGTGTGTGTGTC
Source organism: Haplochromis burtoni (assembly GCF_018398535.1). Classification (NCBI taxonomy): domain Eukaryota; kingdom Metazoa; phylum Chordata; class Actinopteri; order Cichliformes; family Cichlidae; genus Haplochromis; species Haplochromis burtoni. The sequence continues at coordinate 1,587 of NW_024585031.1, forward strand.
TCGACCTCAAAATGCACTTGGCCTCACCTCGCCCGTTGACGCTTCTGACCTTTTCCCAGACAGAAGCTCTCTGTGATAGGTGTAATCATCTTAACTAAGAACATGTGTAATCTATTGAATAAATGCTTTGATGAAATGATAATTAATGTGATGGTAATGATAATGGTTATGAATAGTAGCAGTAAAATATTTCCCTGATCTCCACAATAGCTATTGAATAACAAGAATAACCATAATCTCAAATAAAAACATCCTGCATGAAAATCAACCCTCTTTGTTGTCCCTTTATAGATGCACAAAACACACACAACAAGAGCCAACATAAAAAAAACAAAAAAACATGACGTGCATAGGGCAGGGGTGTGTGTGCCTGTGACACACACGCATACCCGATACAAAGAATATCTTATGTTTGATTTTCAACATGCTATTATTAAGATATAAATGGGTTTTCCCACAATAAGAGAGGGTGCGGCAAAGTCATCAAAAAGCAGAACTGTGCTGTTTGGGAAACAGTCCTGTGTTTCCTATTGTTTAACCTATTACACTAAATACTGTCAAAAATGTTAAGCTTTTATTAGAGTCACAGTTTCATCTGTACTTGGTGATGTGTCAAAGTAACACATTATTAGCAGACTGAACAAATTGCAAAATATACTTTTCAATTTATGAAAAATAAAACAAATGTTTGAGCTAAAATATACTTAACTAGAGCAATCAAGTAAAAGCGCAGTTCCTTCACTGTACAAATGTTAATGTGATACTCAAGGTAAGACTGCTGCCACACCTGCTCCTGCAGCAGTTTAAAGCATCTGTCGATTAACTTCCCTGAACACACCGGTTACCTGGTTTATCAACATTGCAGATTAGCAGGAACAACAAAAGTACAAGGGAGCCAAACTTTTGCAATAAAAAAGTGTGGGTATATCAGTCCTTCATTTTTTTTAAGGCGGCCAGCCTTTAAATATAAGGTTTGGCTGTTTGTATCTCAGTCACAGATTTGCATTGATTATGGCTTTAACTACATGTAGACAGAAAAGCTTCAATGGTTAGTGCTTCTTATAGCCAAAACTTTGTTTGCTGTGCTAAGCCTTTAGAAAAGAGCAATGGGGAATAAATGCATCATTTAAAAGATAGATGCAGCAATATCTCCCTAAACTGACAGTGTTTCCAAACTCTAGCTTAAATTGTCAAAAGGTTTTGAGGGGTAATTCATGTAGTGTGAGGTAGGAAATATCTCACCATGACTATTCATTCCATACTCTCTGCCAGCTTTTATCAACAGGTATTCATGGACTCATCTTAATTTGGCGAATAAAGAAAAGCTAAAGATGTATGTTTAGCAAAAATAGAAAAGGGTCAGTGACGCATCATAGTTTTTCATTTATAATTTGTATAAAAAGCGGTTGCATACCCTTTTTTGTTTAAATGTGCAATTGAACAAGGGTGTGGTAACGTGCACTAGCAGAATGATTTGACAAAAGAGGAGATGAGCGTCTGATGTTCATGCTGTAAAAATATAAACACACCCAATCCTAAGCTCACCTGTTCAGTATATAAAGTGTAGGAGTGCTCCTGAGATTTAGTATCACAGTCCAGGGAAACTAATCTGCAAAACTGAAATGTTCATCACAATGAAGTTGACTACTCTGATTCTCCTCTGGGCACACTCCAGCACAGGTAACTGGACTTTTCTTATTATTTAGGATCTATCAGTAGGAAAATCGATTAATGCATGTGAACCCCCCCCCCCCAAAAAAAAACAAAAAAAAAAACAACAACAACAACAACAAAAAACAATAAAACGACAAAAAGATACACACACGCAAAAAAAACCCAGGAGCCTCACAGAAAGAAATGCCATGATTTTCGGAAATCGTATTTCCTTCTTTTAGTTTGCAACTTCTGTTGCTGATTCTGTTTGCAAAACTGATGTGAAAATCGTTTAGTTTGGCCAAATTATTTCACTGAGCGGATCAGGTCTACTTCATGTTAGAAATGAGGAAGAGCAATTAACAAATCTACAGAAAGTGAATTTGAAATGAGCATGCTAATGGATATTAAGATTCATCATTCAATAGAAACTCATATTCACTGTGTGGTGTCATGTGAATGTTGTAACCTGTTATCTTGTAAACTGTTTGGGTGTGCTTTGAAAAAACAGACTTAACCCAGAGATAGCTTGGTGTTAAAGTTTAACCTTAATGTTCCATAAGAGCTGATCTAATCTTGTGGTCAGATTCTTTTCTCGCACTAGGTGGTGTTACACCACTATCCATTTTTTTATTTATACAGAGATACAGAGATTAACAGCATTTCATCAATCGTTTGTAACAGTGTAAAGAAATAGAAGAGATGAAGACTTTAATAATGCCAGTATACTGGGGTATTCAAAAACCTGTAATGTTTCATTTTAACTTCAGTCCTTTCAATGTTTCTCTCCTGATTGCAGCTGGAGCCCTTCAGTGTCAAACATGCACAGATCAGACGTGTTCAAGCACAGTACCGATTACATGTTCTTCAGGGAAGATGTGTGTTACAGCTACTATTTTAGGTAATCTTCTCTTGATATTATGTGATACACTTCAGTAAATTGCAAATACTGTGAGGTTATATGTACTTTTCATCAACATTAATGAACCACACTGTGAATTTGCAGCTACCTCATCTGGAAATACAACAACAGAAATCTACAAGGCATGTGCATCTTCCTCCCTGTGTCCAGCTATGGGCTCTCAGACATTTTCAGTCGACCTGGGTGTTCAAAGTGCTCTTGCATCTGCCACGTGCTGCAACACAGATAACTGCAACTCACAAACTCTGGCTGGTAAGCACAAATCAATAAGTGTTTTATTAAAGACACAATAACAGAAAGAGATAAGAAACAATATTCTGATATCTGCTGAAATGTTCTCTGTTGTGAATTGAAATTATGTTCTTTTCTGTTTCAGCTCCTACTCCTCAGTCAAGTAACGGCCAGCTATGTAACATTTGTTCCAACCCTTTGTGCAACACTCCAATACAATGTCAAGGAGTGGAGGACCAATGCTTTCAATCAATCAGTGAGTCTTCTTGATGTATACTTTAACAAAGATCAGCTTTAAAATATTTTTTTCTGCCTAGAATAACATTAACAAAGTTTGGGTTTTTTTTGTTTTTTTTAACCAGTCACTGGAAACATTATCAAGCATTTTATCAATATTTGTAATAGATGTTAACTTGTACTTTGAATCATTAAAGATGACAATTAAGATGTGCTCATTAATCAGCTTTTGAAAGATTACAGATTTGTCCACAACGCATAAATATATTAGTTAACAAATATTCCCCAAACTGTTTTTAAAAATATTTCAATATTTGAAGCATGGAGGTATTGATTAATTTGCCACTTTTTGTCGTGACTAATCATTTGTTTAAAACAACCGCTGAAGACAAACAGACAAATGTCCATCAAAACTACAGCAGAGTAAAGAAAATACACATGAAAATATCAAGAGTAGCACTTTCATTTCTTGGAAAAATCAGTTACCTACTTTAAATGAAAACGCAGTTTACATGATGATAGAACACCCAGTGTACACTGTTCCAAAAAATAGTAATGTCAAAGTATCTTACTGTATATTTTACAGTTTTGTACTGTATTTCTAGAATATTATTAAATTTACATAAGTAGACAGTGATTTTACATGTCAAAGGTAAAATAACTTTTAAAAAATAAATGTAAAGGTAGGAATTGCAATTAATATAAATCTCAAAGTATTCACAACATTCCTGAACAGAAATAGGCCTCTGCACCTGGGGTGAGGGTGTGGCCATGAAAACAATGTGACATGCCATTGGATGTTGGGACACATAATAACATGACGCTAAGCATCGGCCAATGAATGTGAACTAACAACCACAAGGTTGCGGGTATGGCAGCATTGTAGGAAAAAATCCTAATATAAAAGTATTTTACTGTGTATTTTACAGTAATGTTCTGTTCTTCTAGAATATCATTAAAGTCACATAAATAGACTGTGATTTCACATTTCAAATGTAAATTAACGTTAAATCACTGTAATGTAATAAAACATAATTGTTATGATTATTAAATGTATCTGTCTGTACATATGCATATTTAGATTGTTAAAATACATTCACAAATGTATCAGAGGGGCCGATGGTGCGATATGGCAGCCTTGCCTCTGTCCCAGGGCATGCAACCCATTATTATTTAAACCAACTGTTAACTGTATATTTCTGTACATTTACGTATTATGATTCATATTGCCACATTCATTGACCTTGTTTATAGGTAATTTCATTGTTTGATCACGTAAAATGTTCCTAATTTAATGTCTAAACGCACTTGGAAAAGGCAGAACCCCATGTAAGATTAGCACAACAAACTCTATTTTCATTACTGAAATTAACTGTATTTTCATGAGAAAGTTATTTTCTGTTATTTTACGGTAGTATTTTGGCGCCCCAGCTGCTGGAATATTACTGTTTTTTTAAGATGTTTTTTTAACAGTGTAGGAACACTGTTCGTTCATAGGAAATCACTTTGGCTTCTGACATTGTGAGTACATGTTTTCAATAGCATTATTGTGAAAGTCACCAAAACAATGAGGGAAAATCAGGCTCTGTTCTTCTCTTCAATTGAAAAATGTTTACCAGTGGATGTGGTATTATGACATCAGAAATGCTGAACAAACAACTACACCCTTTAGTGGTGTTCTCAGGTTTTAGAGTACACCCAAAAGTCTCTGCAGTGAGATTTGAAGTTTCAGACTGTCAGCAAACAGAGCACATTAAAATATGTTAAATTACTCTTTATGTGAAAGATATTTATGTTTGAAATATAGAATCAGGAAAAAAAATCTGCTGAATTAGTTCTTTAGTAAATCACAGTTAATGATGCCACCAAAATGTTTCCAGCTTATGGCCTTGCATCTATAAATCTAAATGTTTCTTCATTATTTAACATTAAAGATGTTCTCAGAAAATGCTACCCACTGGAGTATGGAATGCCAGGACTCCATGGAGTACTATGGAGTACATTAGATCAGCTTCTCTGACCATTTACAAACCAATAACAATGGTCAATGCTCACAACTCTACAGATGATCTACAGTGTAGCTTAATGATTTTCTTTTGACTGAGAAATAGATTATAAGCTCTAAATAAAAAAAGTAATACAATATATTTGATAATAAATTACTGTGACAGGTGTGTTAGGGCATAAAAAAGAAAAACATTTTCAATTATAATGCTCTGAGTACTTTTTTTGATGGTCACTGGCTACTACACAGTCATGTTTGTCTTATGATATGTTTTATGGTTACAGTTCGCATGTGAAAATGAAAGATTCTGAACCTCAAATTACCCTGATGCATCAATAGTGTTACACGCAACAGTTAGAGCACGAAAAAGGCCAACTATAAAACTGCTGTATGAATGTGTGTGTGAACTGGTAAAAGAGCTGTAGTCAATATTGCCTCGAGGGCTTTGTTAAAGCAGAGAACAGCAATAAATTTATCAGTTCTTTTACCATTTGACATCTCTTTTAACTTGCCCAGTGGCATTGAACCACATAATATAATAAATTAAACTGAATCTCAGCAAATTGATTTTTAAGATCGCAAAAGGTTGATTCTGTTCATCAGGACATAACATTTTCAGTGGAAGAAACATTTTGTCAGTCATCCTTAATGATCAAGGAACTGACCTCACAGCCCATTGTTCATTCAGTAGGCTAGTTACTGTCATTGTGCAAATGTACTGTTTATAAGGTTGGGGAAACCTGCAGTCAGATGGGACTGAAGAAGTAACTTGGATCAGTGACAAAACATTTCTCCCACTCCCACTTACTTACTTGAATGATTGAACATGCATCAAGTGATTTTTAAGATGTTCTGAGTAATGCTTTAAATATGAAGCTATATCATAACATCATAACATAAAAATAACTGAAATTGTTCAAACTCTGATTTTTGATCTGCAGTGAACGACGGTGTCAACACTTTCCCAGCTCACGGCTGTGCGTCTACAAGCCTGTGTGCAGCTGCCTCAAGCCTGGGTTCCCTACCTTTCATGCAGAATGTCAGTACCATAATAAGCGGACCAGTCTGTACTTTGCCCACAACAACTGCAGCACCAACCACAAAAACAGCTGCTCCAACCACAACCACAGCTACACCAACCACGACAACAGGTGCTCCACATGGTGTTGATATACATGCCCTAAAAATTATAACATTTTAAATATAGATTCATAGTCTGTTATATGCGTGACAGTTTTTAGAGTAGGCCTCCATGGTTTAATTATCCTTAATACATTAACCTTAAATTAACTCTAATTTAGTGTTTCCTATCCATTTTTTTTTATTTATACAGAGATACAGAGATTAACAGCATTTCATCAATCTTTGTAACAGTGTAAAGAAATAGAAGAGATGAAGACTTTAATAATGCCAGTATACTGGGGTATTCAAAAACCTGTAATGTTTCATTTTAACTTCAGTCCTTTCAATGTTTCTCTCCTGATTGCAGCTGGAGCCCTTCAGTGTCAAACATGCACAGATCAGACGTGTTCAAGCACAGTACCGATTACATGTTCTTCAGGGAAGATGTGTGTTACAGCTACTATTTTAGGTAATCTTCTCTTGATATTATGTGATACACTTCAGTAAATTGCAAATACTGTGAGGTTATATGTACTTTTCATCAACATTAATGAACCACACTGTGAATTTGCAGCTACCTCATCTGGAAATACAACAACAGAAATCTACAAGGCATGTGCATCTTCCTCCCTGTGTCCAGCTATGGGCTCTCAGACATTTTCAGTCGACCTGGGTGTTCAAAGTGCTCTTGCATCTGCCACGTGCTGCAACACAGATAACTGCAACTCACAAACTCTGGCTGGTAAGCACAAATCAATAAGTGTTTTATTAAAGACACAATAACAGAAAGAGAACTATGAAAGCGAAATATTCTGAAGAAATTTTAAGTGTGCCTATGCCCCTGCCAATGAGTGTAGTTTGACATTCATACGGCTACAAAAAAAAAAATCCAAATAAGGGTAGACAGGCCGTACTACTGCTGGCATACCACTAGAGTGAGCCAACACACCACAGGCGGAAAAAGGAAACTAATAATAATAAGAATACTAAATCGGAGAAACAGTAATAAGTGTGCCTTTTGGCATAGGCACACTTAATAAGAAACAATATTCTGATATCTGCTGAAATGTTCTCTGTTGTGAATTGAAATTATGTTCTTTTCTGTTTCAGCTCCTACTCCTCAGTCAAGTAACGGCCAGCTATGTAACATTTGTTCCAACCCTTTGTGCAACACTCCAATACAATGTCAAGGAGTGGAGGACCAATGCTTTCAATCAACGAGTGAGTCTTCATCATTTTTTTTCAAAAAAGATAATCTTAAAATTATTTTTTCTGCCTAAAATAACTTCAGCGAACATTCTTTTTATAAAAGGAATGTTGGTTGAATTTATTTTAACAGCCAATGGAAGAAATACTGATAAAAAGCATTTTATCAGATAAAAAGCATTTTATCAGTATTTCTAAAAAAAATTATTTTGAAGTTTAAATCTTTAAAGATGACTATCAACATTTGATCATTAATCACTTTATTAAATTTTACAGATTTGACTGCAACACAGATATATTAGTTAGCAAATAATCCCCAAACTGTTTTAAAAAATATTGTAATATTTCTAGTATGGAAGTATGGATTAATCTGACAGTTATTGTCATGACTAATTATTTGTTTAACACAGCAGCTGAAGAACTAAATAAATGTCCATCAAAACAAGAGTCAAGGAAAGAAAATACACATGAAAATATCAAGAGTAGCACTTTGATTTCTTGTTGATGGAAAAATCAGTTAACTGCTCTTATCAATTATACGTTCTTTTACCATTTGACATGTCTTATCACTTGCCAAGTGGCATTTAACTACAAATTAAACTGAAACGGTATATCAGCAAACAGATTTTTAAGATGTTTTGAGTAATGCTTTAAAAATAAAGCTGTATCATGACATCATAACATAAAAATATCTGTAATTTTCCAAACTGTTTCACCTGCAGTGAACGACGGCACCAAGACTTTTCCAGCTTATGGCTGTGCATCTACAAACTTGTGTGCAGCTGCTTCAGGCCTACATTTTCTACCTTTCATGCAGAATGTTGGTACCATAACAAGTGGACCAACCTGTACATCACCCACAACAACTGCAGCACCGACCACAGCAAGAACTGAGGCACCAACAACAACATCTGCTCCAAGCATGACAACAACGTCTCCAACCACAATAACAGCTGCTCCAACCACAATTACAACTGCTCAAATAACAAAAACAACTGATCCAACCACGACCGCAGCGGCATCAACCACAATCACAGCAGCACCAACCACAACAACTGTGTCCCCAACAAAAACAACAACAGGTGCTGCAACTACGACATTTAAGGCACCCAGTACAACCGTGGTGGCATCAACCACAACAACAATTGTGCCAACCACTATAGCAACTACTCAAACAACAACAACAGCTGTTTCAACCACAACCGCAGTGGCACCAACAACAACCACAGCAGCACTGACCACTACAACAGTTACTCCGACAACGAACACAGCTGCACTACTTACAGCTATTACACCACCAAGCACAACTGCAACAGCACAAACCACAACGACATCTAAGACACCAGCAACAACGTTGGTTGCATCAACCACATCAAACGTTGCTCCAACCACAATAACAACTGCTCAAACAACAACAGCTGCTCCTACCACAACTGCAGTGGCACAAACCACATGTGAGCAGTTGTTATTGTGGTTGGCGCAACGTTTGATGTGGTTGATGCGACCAACGTTGTTGCTGGTGTCTTAGATGTCGTACTTGCAGCACCTGTTGTCGTTGTTGGTGACACACTTGTTGTGGTTTGTGCTGCTGCAGTTGTGGTTGGTGCACTCACTGGTTGTGGTTGAACAGCTGTTGTGTTGTTTGAGCAGTTGTTATAGTGGTTGGAGCACCTGTTGTTGTGGTTGATGTTACGGCAGTTGTACTTGGTGCCTTAGATGTTGTAGTTGCAGGACCTGTTGTTGTTGGTGACACAGTTGT
>NW_024585032.1:0-10711 GCF_018398535.1 Haplochromis burtoni
CAACGGAATTCTAAAACAAACAATAGAATTTGAATAAAAAGAGTAGAATTAGAATGAAAACAAAAGCATTTGAATGAAAAGAACGAAACAAACAGTGGAATTTGAATAAAAGAACAGGAATTTGAATGAAAATAGAATTTGAATGAAAACAACAGCATTTGAATGAAAACAATGGAAGTTTAAAACAAACAACAGATTATGAATGAAAACAACGGAATTAACATGAAAAAACGAAATTTTAATGAAAACAACAGAATTTGAGAACAAACAATGGAATTTGAATAAAAAGAGTAGAATTAGAATGAAAACAAAAGCATTTGAATGAAAACAACGGAATTTCAATGAAAAGAACAGAATTAGAATGAAATGAATAGGATCTGAATGAAAACAACAGAATTTGAATAAACAGAACAGAATTTGAATGAAAACAAAAGAATTTGAATGAAAACAACGGAATTAGAATGTACAGAACAGAGTTTGAATGAAAACAAAAGCATTTGAATGAAAACAACAGAATTAGAATGAACAGAACATAATTTGAATCAAAACAATGGAATTTAAATGAACACAAAAGAATTTGAATCAAAACAATGGAATTTAAATGAAAACAATAGAATTTGAATGAAAACAATGGAAGTTTAAAACAAACAACAGAATTAGAATTAAAACAACGAAATTTTAATGGAAACAACAGAATTTGAGAACAAACAATGGAATTTGAATAAAAAGAGTAGAATTACAATGAATACAAAAGCATTTGAATGAAAACAATGGAATTTCAATGAAAACAACGTAATTAGAATTAAATGAATAAAATTTGAATGAAAACAACGGAATTAGAATGAACAGAACATAATTTGAATCAAAACAATGGTATTTGAATCAAAACAACAGAATCTCAATCAAAACAATGGAAGTTTAAAACAAACAACAAAATTAAAATGAAAACAACGGAATTAACATGAAAACGACGAAATTTTAATGAAAACAACAGATTTTGAGAATAAACAATGGAGTTTGAATAAAAAGAGAAGAATTAGAATGAAAACAATGGAATTTCAATGAAAACAAAAGCATTTTAATGAAAACAATGGAATTTCAATGAAAACAATGGAATTAGAATGAAAACAACAGAATTCTAAAACAAACAATAGAATTTGAATAAGAAGAGTAGAATTAGAATGAAAACAAAAGCATTTGAATGAAAACAACGGAATTTCAATGAAAGGAACGAAATTAGAATGAAAGGAAAAGAATTTGAATGAAAACCAAAGATTTTGAGAACAAACAATGGAATTTGAATGAAAACAACGGAATTTGAATGAAAACAACAGAATTCTAAAACAAACAATAGAATTTGAATAAAAAGAGTAGAATTAGAATGAAAACAAAAGCATTTGAATGAAAACAACGGAATTTCAATGAAAAGAACGGAATTAGAATGAAATGAATAGAATTTGAATGAAAACAACGGATTAGAATGAACAGAACAGAATTTGAATGAAAACAACAGAATTTCAATCAAAACAATGGAAGTTGGGGGTCAGGCGGACCCCCGGTTATAGCGGGTCTCATCACAGCGTCGGACAAAGGCACCTGATTGGTTGTAACCCTCCATCGATCGTGTAAGTTACGATGGCAAACCTTGGGGTCTGGAGGGACCCCAAAGCGCCACGGCAACAACTCTCAACTTCATCATCATCATCATCTCCTTATCGAGAGTGTTCGCGTACACCGGCCTCAGTGAGGACCTCGGACTCTCCGTTCCTCCTCGACCTCCTTTCCCCTTCTCCCCCATTCTTCTGCTCCCCGCAGGCGAGCGCTTAGCCGGATGGGCCCCGGGTTACGCGTAAACCGGCCCAAGTGGGGACCGCGGGCGCTTCGTGCTCCGTGGGTACTCTGTGAACCCTTAGTGATCATGATGGGGTATTTCGCCACCCCACACCACATTTGTAAGTTATGATGGCAAATACTGGGGTCTCGAGGGACCCCAAACCACCGGAGCAAACATCTCCGTCTCCTTCCTCCTTCTCCTTGCTCCTTCTACCCTGCGCTTGCAAACGCTCAGCTTTACAGAGGGTAGTCTTCACGTAAACTGGCCCTCTCCTCAGTTCTCCTGGGCCTCGCTGTTGGACGCTTGGCTTTACAGAGGGCAGAGTTCACGTAAATCGCCCTCCTTGAGGTCCTCAGACTCTCCCTGCCGCCTTCCTACCTCCTTCTGCTCCATTCTCCTGCTCCTCGCAGGCAAGCGCTTAGCTGGGTAGGCCCCAAGTTACGCGTAAACCGGCCTTCGCGAGGAATGGGGGTGCTCTCTACTCCGTGGTGGGTTTCGCGAACACCCCCTTCGGTGAGGACCTCGGGCTTTCCGTGCCTCCATGTCCTCCTTGCTCTCTCTCCATCATTCTCAAGTGCCTCACTAGTGAAAGAGAAGCTGTTTGGCCTTCCTATTACGCGAACACCGCCCTCATGTTGGATCTCGGGCTCTGCGTTGCTTCTCGTACTCCTTGCTCCCACTACATCGTTCTCAAGTGCCTCGCTAGTGAAAGCGCAGCTATTTGGCCTTCCTATTACGCGAACACATTTATGCTCCTCGCTAGTGTATGCTTAGGTCTGTGGAGGGCCGGTTTCGCAAACACCCCCTTCGGTGAGGACCTCGGGCTCTCCATTGCTCCTTGTCCTCCTTGCTCCTTCTCTACCGTTGTCATGCACCTCGCTAGTGAAAGAGAAGCTGTTTGGCCTTCCTATTACGCGAACACCGCCCTCCAGTTGGACCTCGGGCTCTCCGTGCCTCCTCGTCCTCCTTGCTCCATCGTATTTTCAGTGTGGTTTAACTTGCTAATCTGATCTGAAATGCTTTCCTTGAATGTGCCTTAATTTCACCTCTTTTTTCTTTCTTCTTTTCTTAGCTTACTGAAAATGTTGGCGACCAAAGGCTGGATCCAGGGATATGTGCTGCTTGTGCTACTGGTGTTATGAAGGCAAACTGCTCGCTGTCAACATCGATACAAAGGTAAAGTGCAATCCCAGGGTTGTGTGCTGCTTGTGGTACTCGCTTTATGTGGACAAACTGCTTGCTGTCAACATCAATACAAAGATAACAAAAGAATAGCCTAGTGTAACGTAGTGTTTTATGTATTTTTTTCTAGAATGATTCAAATGTTACTATCATTTCCCCAACCCCGCAAGCTCTGCGACCCGTGAAGAACTGAGACTCCTTCTGGTCGGTAAAACAGGATCGGGAAAGAGTGCATCCGGAAACACCATCCTGGGGGATGTGAACGCTTTCAAAGAAGACGTTTCGCCTGAGTCTGTCACCGATGGCTGTCTCAGAAAAGAGGCAGAGGGCAAAGACGGAAGAAATATCGCTGTGATCGACACTCTGGGGCTGTCTTTTGGATGAAATAGATGAAATGGTGGATTTCAATGGAGGAAACCACTACACCAACGAGATGTATAAGGCGGCCCAGAAGAAACTCGAAGGAGAAAGGATGAAGAGGAGACAGGAGGAAGAACAAAGAAAAAGGGAAGAAGAGGAGAGGATCGAATTGAAGGAGCGGTGTAAATTCTTCGGCCTCGCTTCCCTGGGATTATTTGGCACAGGAGCGTACTTTACATCTTATGTTCTCATGGGGCTCAGTGGAGCTTGACGGTTGGGCGTTTTCTTTACTCATCGATACCGTGAAAACTGAGTAGGTGTATCACCTACTCGACCGAGTGATCAACGAGTACCGCACCAAAGCATGCAACGGGTGCAAGACCAATCACCCCAGCCAGAGACAACACGAGTGTCTGCGAGTCTTGGTGTCAGGGTCCCTGTGCCTACCCGGTTGGCTCAGTATGGCTACATATGTTTTTCATTTTGTTCCTGCTCTCTCCCTTCCTCTCTTTCCCTCCTCCCTCTGCCAGGGCGGAGCTCACCTGTGGGCTTCTGCCCTTGGTCCATGCATCTGGTCGCCATCACGCACCTGTGGCTCGTTACGAGAGTGTTCCAGCTCCTTTATAAGACGGCAGCTCTGTGTTTCTCGTCGCTGGACCGTTGCCGACCCGCATTCCCTGGACCAACCCCTGTGTTTCCTGAGTGATTGAGTGTGCGAGGAGTGGAGTAAGTCATCGTGTTTTCTGTGGAGTGTGGAGAGGAGCGTGAGGAGTGGACGGAGTGCGTGTGGACTTTCAGCGTCTTTTCCCTTTGTGTGTGGACCCCCGGAGCCCGGCTTCGCCCTCACCTCTGCAAATAGATCACCTGGTGTGCTTTAATAAAGATTCTTGTGTTTCCCAACTCAGAGCTTGCGCATGTGTCCGTTCCATCCCGCTGTGACACTTGGAGGATGACTTTTACGCTGAACGTTATTACAGCATCAGGAAAAGACTCCTCACGCAGCGTTTCATTCCATCCATTCAACGTCTTCTGATCATGTATTCACAGCCACCGAAGGCGCTGTACAGCACCAAGCACCTGAAACACGGACAGTTTATTGATACTGTAATCAAAAATACAGCCCCCGGGGGGGGGCATTTTAAAAACGCGCCCTCCCTATTGCGCATGTCCCTAAAAGGTATGGTCTTCCAGATTGCCTCAGTTGTATCGTGAGTGTAATTTCAAATAAAATAAAACTCAGAAGTGTCTGTGTGTTGTATTCTTCTTTTTCTTCTTCTTCTTCTTCATCTTCCTCTTATTGTTATTATTATTATTATTATTATTATTATCATTATTGTGATTATGCTTCATTTTTATGTACTGGGGTATCAATGACCCCCACGCTGCCGCAGCAGCTTCTGTGCATGGCCCCCAAGTGCTACGTTTTCTTTCCCGAGCCCCCGACGAACCCATTAGAATTGCTCTGGGGCACTCTTCGACCCCAAATGATCGTTCTGTTTTTTTCATTTTCATTCACCTGTCTCTACTGAAGGTGGGGTACTTTGGGACCCCCGGGGTCTGGGGCTGTCCCAAAGGGGAGCACAAGGGTTAAGGTGTCGCGGATAAATACAACAAAATAAAACTAGTACCGGTACTGAAAAAAAGAAAATTTATTCATAACACACGAGAAAAGACCAAGGAAAACAGAGTAAAAGATAAAAACGATAACAAAATAATGCTCAAAACCGATAAAAACCCTGAAAACCATACATTTCACACCTGAGCCTCAACTCTCGCGGCCTGGTACCAAATGACTCACAAACCGGTACCGGTCCGAGGCCCGGGGGTTGGGGACCGCTGCTTTAAGGTGATACTGTGCAAATGAGGTAACACCTCAAATCTGATGAAACACCTGGCGACGTATAGCGGGTTTTTTTAAAGCCAAGAAATGCGCCGTATTTGATAGCTTGCTGCGAGACCTCACACCGAGCACATCTACTGCTGGTGTGGTGCCTGTTATCGGACCCGAAGTAAGCAACATCCGCCAAAAACCTGAAGAGGAGAGTCCTGGCCCCTAGCCCTGCCAGTGTAGCAGAAATGATGACGGATGATGATGGCAGCAGCAGCCGTTCTTCTCTGGGCGAGTAGCTTAATGTTGTTCATGTGTAATTTACGTTGAGTAGCCTAACCACGTTATTAAATTAATGCATGTAAGGTGAACTAGCAAACATCATCATAGCTACATGCGGCTGTCCTCGTTTGATGGCAGATACTCCCTTCACCCTGGCCAAAAAGGCTAAAATGACCAAAGAAAAAGTGGAAAACAGCTAAACATGAGAGGTTTTTGGACAAAGTTTGTGTTTTTTCCATTGTTTAAGCACTGCTTCCAGCCAAGAATGATACCATATATGCCCTATAGCTGCAGAAAAGGCTAACATTGTTATCTTTTTACAAAAAAACAGCTGAACATGAGAGGTTTTGGACCAATTTTGTGTTCTCCATTCTTTAAGCAATGGTTTGAGCATCGTTTAAGCACCGGCACCGTTTCAAAAGTACCAATTTGGCACTGGTATCGGATAAAACCTAAACGATACCCATCCCTAGTTGGGTATAATGAGAGGAATCAGCTCTGGATACAAAGCAAACATGGACACCAGGTTTTATCAAATTGGATCACTTTGTTCTTTAAAGTCAGTTTCTCTAAATTTCCATGATCTGTTAAACTGAGGCATTGGTTCATGTATAATTGTGTTCTGTCTTTCCAGTTAAGTACAATTGTTTTCTTCGGGGGGCAATGAGGAGAAGTCGTCTAGAAGTAAAAGCTGAGGCTGACCCCCAGCCCAAATTGTTCTATTACAGCACTAAGCCAAAATGTGTGGAAATATTTATTTCAGCAGGATAAATATTTTTGGGAGGGATATATTTCAAAGTTGAGGAGTTTGTTTGCTGTTTTGTCCATTTTAAGATTGATTTAGACCAGTCCAGGCAACTCTTCCCAGTTTGTGCTTTTTCTTCTGTCCAGATGAAGTTTTGTACACATCCTCCATTACACTGTGTAATTACACTGTGTTTATGTGATAAAAGTGAAATAATTTCCTTGTAGCTAAAACCAAATCTGAAAGAAGATTTCAGCATGACACTTTCGCCATCTAGACAAGGCATTATGTTATGGAGGACCACAAGAGCCACACACATCAAAATAAAAACTTTTGTGCTTAAATTATGAATTGTAGAATAAATTCTGCATTTGTAAATTAATTTTCGAATTCCAATTTAATAAACAGATTTTCAAAATGTTTTTTTAACCCTTTGCTTGTAAACTGGGCCCGCCGGCGGGCCCGTGATCAATACTCTTTAAATGATGCTCCATCATCGTTTATGCGAAAATGCAAACGGTTTTGAAAAAAAGAGAAGCAGAGCTTCACGGAGATACGTGGTGCTTTACGCTAGCATGAAGCATTCACAAGCTATTCCTGTCTGAACACAGAAGGAAAACTCCGCCTAGATTTTACCATGTCCGCGTTGTGCTACCATAACTCTTCGAGCATTTGGGCAAGAGATGAATTTCAAACAGCGACTGAAAGCCGAGAAGATGAGTTTTACGAAACTTTACGGTGCTTTAATTCAAATGCACAAGCAAACACGGTCCAATCACAGACAAATATTCATGACACATGGAGCAGAGAGCGACCGGTGTTGAGAAGCGGCAGCATCGGAATTTTGAAAAATCTTTTAGTGAACATTGACGAAAAAATGTCAAGAAAAAGTGAAAGACAGAGAAAGCCTCCCAGATGGTTTATAAAGGAGGAAAATGACCTGGATGAGGAACCAAGCTTGTCTGGAGTAGATCCATCTAAACAAGAGTAAGTAATGAATTTTGCAAACAATAAAATGGCAAGTTTCTGCTTTGTGTGATTTTTTTTAATTATTATTATCTATAACTTTATTAATTTCAATTATCAATTACTTTTATTCACAACTAATGCATATCTATCTTTTAGGCTGGTTTCTGCCTTACAGACCTCCTCTGTGTTGGAGAGGAGTGTCACCCAGGGTCAGACTCGCCGACAGAGTGATCGAACTTCGGGGAATGCTGTTCTCAGCCGGTCACCATACTGTCGCTGGAAAACTACTGAAGACCCTGATGTGGTCCCCAGCCACCAAGGTTTATCCCAAAAAGAACCCCTGGTGTACAGCCACCACTAAATTCTGGAAATCCCTCAGCAGGTGAAATATTTTCATATTTTCTTGATGCTGACGTCCTGCTGTGTACAAACACCAACAAAAATACAGCAAAAAATACAGAGAGGGAAGAGGTTTGGAAGGAGCTAACACCAGTAGAGATGCAGAAGCACCTTGGACTGCTGCTGTACATGACTGTGATGCACCTCCCAAAGGTTTCAGACTTTTGGAGGACAAAAACAATTTTTCCCAAGTTCCCTTTCCTGCCTCTGTCATGTCCAAGAGGCAGTTTTTTGCCATCTCAGCTAATATTCACCTGAGCAATCCGGCTGAAGATGTCAAAAATGACAAGAAAAAAGTCAGTGAGTCTTATGACTGTCTCCACTGGGTCAGACCTCTGCTGGAAATGATGAGGACCCGAAGCATGTCCCTGTATCATCCAAGGCAGAATATTTCTGTAGATGAGAGGATGGTTGCTACAAAGGTCAGGTTGGGAATCAAACAGTACATGAGAGATAAACCAACAAAATGGGGGCTCAAGTTTTTTGTACTAGCTGATGTAAATGGGTACACCATAGATTTCAAGCTGTACACTGGCAAATCAAAAGTGGCCTCTGGAAATGGACTCTCCTTTGATGTGGTCACATCTCTCATCAACAAGGACTACCTTGGCTCTGGCTACGTCATATACTGTGACCATTTCTACACAAGCCCCCTCCTCTTCCATGACTTGGGCCAGCAGGGATTTGGGGCTTGTGGCACCTACAGGCAAGGGAGAGCAGGTGTTCCATCCACCCAAGAAAATGCCCTAACTAAAAAATCCCAGAGAGGGTCTATAAGGTGGACTAGGGACCATGACTTATTAGTTGTAAAGTCGATGGACACCAGAGAAGTGTCAATCTGCAGCAACATCCACACTGTCTACACCAGTGACACAGTGTTGCGATGCCAGAAAGGAGAAGATGGTGAGTGTCGAAGGGTCCCTGTCCCTAGGCCCACAGCGGTGGCTGACTACAACCGCTACATGGGAGGAGTGGACATGTCGGACCAGATGCTGGGGACTCACTCAGTCCACCGTAAAACCAGTAAGTGGTCCATTACAGTTTTCCAGCATTTCCTGGACATTGCTGTGACCAACAGATACACAAGTCATAAAGAATTATGTGCCAAACAGCAGCAGAACCTGCACTCATGTATATATCATGTATATATCTATCCAGTTAGCACATTTAATTCTTATTTTTATATTTTTATGACAGTATGTTTGCACTGAAGCACCGCAGCAATTTCCTAATGTTGTAAACCTGCTCAACATCTGGCAATAAACCCTTTCTGATTCTGATTCTGAGAAGCAGTAGAGTCGCCAGGAGTTCCAGGAAGACTTATGTGCTAATCTCCTTGGTGTTTCTCTGAAATCAGGATGCCCACCAGCACCCAGCTCCAACCATTTTGCTGTCCCCATAAGCAGCAGGGAAGGATAGTCAAAGGCAAGCATGGCCACCCAAGGAATGCGAAAGTGCACTCTGTGCAAAAGAAAAACTCCCTGGCAGTGTGAGCAGTGCAACGTGGGTCTCTGTCTCCAGGTGGATAGGAACTGCTTCAGGGTCTATCACACAGGCCCCAAAACGCCTGAACATTTGTGATATAAAAAGGCCAATAAATGAAAAACTGAGTGAGCAAGGCTAAAAACGTTTTTGTACATATTTATTAAAGCTCATATTGCAAGTTGGTGTTGTGTTATATTTTGTTAATGTTGAATATCAGTTGCCACTTAATTATAAATCTCAAAAGTTTTTGTTTTGTTTTTTTCACTTTAAACTGTTGTTCCACTTTCATAACAATAAAATAATATAAAATGGCTGCCAGGTATCGAAAGCTGAGGTTATTCTGAAAAAAGGGGCAAAAGCTGTCACGGTTCAGGATCATTTTGACCCAGTATTTTGAGTTCTCATGTTTTGATTTAATTTTGTATTTTGTATTATATTCTGGCTCTTGTGGTTTGATTATTATTAGAATTCTATGTTTCTGTTTATTCGTGTTTAGGGATTAGTTCTTAGGTTATGTGTCTCATGTTTTGTGTAGATTTAGTTCTGTGTCTGCGTCTTTGTGCAGCTATTTCTTGTTTCCTGTTTTATTATTAAGGTCTGTGTCTCAGGTGAGTGTATTCATTTTTGCCTCCCTTGTCTCATCTCATTATTTACTTCCAGCTGTGTTCCCCATCTGTGTGTAATCTCCCTGTGTTCTTCTGTGTGTATTTAAGTGGTGTCTTCTTATGTTCTAGTCGCTGGTCCGTCTGTTAACCTCCCATGTTTCAACTGTGAATTTACAGTGTTTCATCCGTGTGTCATCCGTGTGTTCTCCCTGCTATCCACCTCTATGCCTCTGCTCACCCTCCTTCATGTTTGTGTTTAGTAGTTTAGTTTTCCCAGTTCAGATTATCTTTAGTTCCGTTTGCCGTTTTCAACTTGTGTTTTGTTTTACAATAAACCTCCTTCACACCTCCACAAGTGCCTGCAATTGGATCCTCCTTTATTTTTCTCCACATGGCTCATTCCATTCACTGTCAAAAAAGCATTCAGCTATAGTATGATTTTTGACCCTTTAAAGTCCAGGCAGCCTAAATGATGCTTGGTCAATAAAGGGTTAAAATCCATTTCCCTTTCATGTTCGCTCACGGATTACCATTTGGATTAGCAACTTCATTTTAAAATCCTGCTTGGAATTGTATACATAGGATTTACTGCATGAATAAACTTTCTGAATCCTTTATCATCCGCAACTGAAAATAGTTGTGGATGATCACTATAGCTTTCTAATGTGACGATGTTGTCTCTTGTTGTTGCCGCTGGCTCTCTTTCTCTCTTTCCCTCCCGCTCTGTTCCTGTGCTACTGCCAGTAAAACTACCGCCCCTCCCCCCTCTGCTCAGCGCAAAACGCAAGGCTCACCGGCCAGAGTGAAGTGGAAAAAAAGTGCAAGAGAGAGGGTGAGGCTCCTTAGGCTTGCGTCGTTCGCTTCAAAAAGCCGGCTCTAACGGTGTGTTCACACCGAACGGGATAGAGGCAGACAGAGCGTCAGGCTTACATGTAAAGTCAATGGAAAGGCGCGCTGACCCGTGATTGCGGCTCCCGCAAAAATTCGGAAGCAGATTTGCAACGCGAAAACGCCTGAAACGC
>NW_024585033.1:0-10696 GCF_018398535.1 Haplochromis burtoni
GTGTAGACTGTCGTAGATCTGCTGATCAGCATTTTGCTGCTTTTCCCCTGCCATTCTTCGTGGATTTTGTTTGACTGGGGCACCAGGACGGGTTATGATGTCATGCTGCACAAGGCTGGTTCGGCCCAGGTCAGCAGGCCCTGTAGAAAACACATGTCCATAAGTGCAAAGCAAGCGTTTCAGTTGGAGCTGTTCATAGTCATTGAGGTCTGTGGAGCTCTGGGCATAGAGCTCCTGCAGGTGCAGAGGAACCACAGGAGGGCTGGTCAGAGAGTCTGCAGCTGGGGAGACCATGGAGGGTTCCACGGCCTCAGCTGGCTGGAGGAGCCCGGCAATGGATCCCGCCTTAATTGTTACTGCTTTATTGCCAAGGTTAAAAAGGCGAAGTGGGACAGCTTTAGAAGGCTGTGCGTTGACTAGGACTCTGGCGATAAGTACTTTGTGCTTCTCAACAAAACCTTTGGTGGGACTAAGCATCATGTCACCTCGAGCCCCGGTTCCACCACCACAGTTCTAGCTATTCTCACTGCGTGTGACTTTGTACTGGCTTCGGTTTGGTAGTAGAGCACCTCTTCACCGAAAAGGATGATGCGGCGTTTGCCGAAATCAAGACGTGCTTCAGCTTGAGTGAGGAAGGGATGCCCAAGCAGCACCTCATTTCCTGCTATATCTGCCACCAAGAAATCAACATCCACCTGTCGATTGTTGATATTGACAGGTATCTGGGCTTCACCTAGCACCGGCACGTCCCCAGGTCCCACACCAAGCAAGGTCTCAACAACTGAGGGCTGTAGTGGTGGTCTCACGTCTGGGTGGATGGAGTTGTAGTAGGGCAGCGGCAGCACGCTCCTCCGGGCTCCACTGTCCAAAACAGCACATACCTCCACTTCGTAGAGGCGCATGGGGATACTCATTTCTTGGCTTTGGCACTTAAGGTGGAGCACAGTGGGTTTTGGGCTGTCCCAAGGGCTACTGTTCAATGTTAAGGCCTTGGTGGTTTTGTGAGGGGAAGGGCACTGCTTTTGGACATGGCCCCAACCTTGACAGTTATGGCAGCGAACCCCACTCCTTTTAAAATTTCTGTGATTGTTCGGTGTTGTCGAGGGTGTGTGTGGGACAAAACGATTCGGTGAGGGGCTAGCTGCAGGTGCATGCTCAGCAACAGTCTCATCTCTGTCTTTTTCTCTGACGACGGCAGCTCGGGGCCGGCGTTCAGCTGCGTTACGGGCTCCTTGCTGCATGGCACTGGTTACATAAGATGCAGCCCTTTTAGTGGTTTCGTGTCGGTGGGCTATTTCGTATGCACAGGCAAGTGTGGCTGGGTGCCTCTCTAGCAACTTCTGTACTATTTCTGCATCACCCAGCCCATTGGTGAAAACTTCAACAGCTATAGAGTCTTGTTCAATCTCTGCTCTATTACCATATGCAACAGCCACTTTCCCATAAATGTCATCTCTGAAAACATGCAGGGCCTCACCAGGTTTACGCACTCGCTGCCTCAGTTCTACAGCAACAGCAGCTGCATGGTCAGAAGAAGGGCCATATGCAGTTTCCAGTTCGTCCACCAGGCGGCGGTAATCCCATTTGGATGAGCGGGGATTTCTGTGGATAATGGCCCCTGCTGCTCCAACTAGGCAGAATTTAAGCTGAGTTGTCATTGTTTTTTCTGACCAATAGTTGGCTTCAGCGCAGCTCTCAAACCTGTGCAGAAATTCCTTCCACGGTGTGGTGCCGTCATATTGGCCCGGACGTAGGGTGGGGACTCTCTCTCTAGTGTCACCGTCCTCTTCACTGCACTGTAATCCCAAAAGTTATTTGGATTCAAATGGTTTAGCTATAATCACTGATGGTAATTAATTTTCTTTGTAAAACTAAAATCATATAACTGTGTCAGACAGAACTCATTGGTGGAAGCTTTTTGCACTTAACCTATATTGTTTTGCATGTGATGAACTAAAATGAATACATTTAACATGGTCCTTTCTATTTTAAGTTTATTCTAATAAATAGTTTAAGTTCATTTTTTTATAAGAGAATAAGTTTTAAACTCAACACTCAAATAATAAAAGTAAATTTGATGTTTACTGATCATGTTTAGTTGAAAGCACTTTCACTATTTTTAAGTTTTTGTAGCCCCTCCCATATTTTTCCCGCCACTGGAACCGAAGAGACGTCTGGACTTGTTTGTCAGAAAAAATTAAGACAAGTCGTTTTTGGTGGTTTTGCCTGGGATTGGACATGTAACAAACATGTCAGTCTACAGTCGATAGGGAGTACTTTTCCTCAAACCTCCACGCAAACTGGTGAGTTAAATCTTTGTATTTCAACTTTAAGCAAAAATAGTTGCATGTTACATTACGCAAATGTGCACGCTAATTCAATCTACAGTGAACCCTCGTTTACCGCGGGGGTTACGTCCCAAAAACAACCCGCAATAAGTGAAATCCGCAAAGTAGTGAAAAGTATTTATTATAAATGTTTTAAGGCTGTAACCCTCACAGCCTTAACCCCTGCTCATGCGTAATGGTTCTAGCACCTTCCTCGTCCATCCAAACCGCGGCCTCTCGTAAAGTTTACTTTATTAACATGTGCGCCGCTGCAGCGCCATACAGAGCTGAGCAGCGTCTCGTCCTCGGCCCTCGCTGCTCCATGCGGTACATCGTACTGAACTCTGCAAACGGGACTCGTGTTTCAGAAAAACTCGTGTTTTTTCCTCTCTCTGGACTTAACACTTTACTGAGGTTTGGATGTGACAAATGGCACTTCATTTGACAAACTGAAAGCATTCTGTGCCGTACAGTAGTGATGGGTCGTTCGCAAACGAAATGGATCTTAGAGCCGGCTCTTTGACGTGAACGACGCGAGGCGGCTCCTTATCGCTAGCCGTCACGTGGGTTTTTTTTCTTTTCTTTCTCTCACCCTCACTCGCACTTTTTTCCGCTTTACGCTGGGCAGAGGGGGGAGGGGCGGTAGTTACACTCAGTAGCACAGGAACAGAGCCAGAGGGAGAGAGAGAGAAAGAGAGCCAGGGACAACAACATCACATTAGAAAGGTATAGTAATCATCCACAACTATTTTCAGTTGCAGATGATAAAGGATTCAGAAAGTTTATTCATGCAGGTCCATATGACAGAGAATGTGCATCTTCTTTTTGTTTTCATATTTTAATTTATATTTAATTGTGTTGTGGTTTGCAGTGTTTTGTGTTGTTTCACTTTAAATTTGTAAAAGGAAAAAGCTGAAAATTTAAATAGTTAAAAGTTGAAATGTGAATAGTTGATTTTTGTATTATATGATTTATTTATTACATTTTATGTGGAGTGAATAAATAAAAGTATATTTACGGTGGCCCCTAGAGACAAAGCACATACAAACTTCAAATCACGTACGAACTCTGAAGCATGTACAAACTCCAAAACACGTAAAAACACGTACAAACTCCAAAACACGTAAAAACTCCAAAACACGTAAAAACTCCGAAGCACGTAAAAACTCAGAAGCACATAAAAACTCAAAACACGTACAAAAGACAACAGAAGTGCTCCAGGATGCTGGGCGCAGTGTTGAGCTTTTGTTATCTTGTGGCTACACAAGCCAGCAAGTACCAACGACCGGATTTGGTGTGTGATAGTAACAGGTAGATGAACTTTTTTTTTAAATTATTTGAATATATATGAGTGCCTGTGTATAAATACACAAACAATACACACATGCTTTCAATTGTGTAATTTAAGTGATCTAGTAGCTCTGCTTTGGAAGTTCAGTTCATGCTAGAAATGTGTTTTGGAGTTTGTACGTGTTTTGTCTCTAGGGGCCACCGCATATATTTATATATAAACATATATAAATAAAACCACTTTTTTTACGTTAGTAATTCCTTTTGTGCATAATTTTATATTATTGTGAATAAGAAATTAATTAAAGCAACAAAACAACCTGAAGAGCCGGATCGGAGCCGAAAGAGCCGGCTCTTTTAGTGATCCGAGCCGAAAGAGCTGGATCTCTAAAAAGAGCCGGAAATCCCATCACTACCGTACAGGAGTCACGGTCCTCAGCCAATCAGAACGCAGCACAGAACGCAGAACACGTCGTGCTTCATAAACTGTAAAATAATGCATTCAAAATTGCACAAAATAGAATATTTGCCATAAAGGTAAGTTTACACAGAAAAGGTTGCTGTTGTGGTGGGTGGGGGATACAGTTGCTCAAAGTAATATGAATGAATTTAAAATGTTCTAAACACTTGTAGAAACCAGTATTGTATGTTTATTTTTATTTTGTTTTTATCCTCAGGAAAGAAACAACATAAACCAGGAAAAAAGGTTGGAATCAGGAATACCTACCATAAAGGTGAATGATAGTACACAGAAAGAAACTTCACTTGACATTATTTAAAAAGTAGGGGTTTCCACAGGCAATGCAAGTTAATTATAGAGCATACAGTAATCCCTACACAATATGAATCAAAGTGCTGTATGTATTAACAGATTGATAATGATGAGGATTTACTGGTCATGAATTTAGAATGCAGAGACTTCTAAATCTAATACAGTTTGTTTGGCCTAAATTGCAATCAATATTTTATTAAACCTTTGGACACTCAGACACCTTCAACTTATAAAATAAACAGCCACCACTTGTCGTTACAGAACAACCTAAATGTACACTTGCTGTCTTATAAATACAGCTTTTTAATCAGTAATCATTGTTGTACGTTTTCCAGATTTTAAAGATTATGCAAACATGATGTGGAAATGCAAGTATTGCAATTTCATCTGTGAGAAGAGAGGACAGCTCTTGAAACATTTAAGGCTAAAACATGGGACATACACAAGAACTGAGCCTTTTCCTTGCTTACATCAAGAATGTTTATGTACGTTCAAGTCTTTGAATGCACTTAAAATACATCT
The DNA here is from genome assembly GCF_018398535.1 of Haplochromis burtoni. Classification (NCBI taxonomy): domain Eukaryota; kingdom Metazoa; phylum Chordata; class Actinopteri; order Cichliformes; family Cichlidae; genus Haplochromis; species Haplochromis burtoni. Next base: position 4,912 of record NW_024585033.1, read on the forward strand.
ATCCAGATTTCACTCTAAAATCACAGATCAGCAACCAACAAACCCTAATGTAAATTTCTGCTGCATGGCATGTGACTTCATTGTATCTTGCTCTGAAAGAGAATATTTGGGTCATCTACGAAGTACACATTTAAAAGTAAATCACAATGTTCAATGCCCATTTAAATACTGTGACTTTCAAACTAGTGTGTATGCCACATTCAACTCGCACAAAAGTAAAATGCACAAAGAGCAATCTTGGAAGGATTTCAAGCCTGAAATAATTGTACGTGATGAAGTGGCAAATGAAAGTGAAAATGAAGAAGAGCAAATGCAAACATCTGAACCCGAAGACCTAGAAACCTTGTCAGAAGCCTCTGATGATGATGTAGATGATTTAAGAAAACAACTTGAGCACAATGTAGCATCTCTGTTATTGAAAATGCAAACTATTTTGCATATCCCAGAAAGTGCTACCCAAGAAGTGATTGAGTACCTTTGCCAAATACATGACATGTCACAGCCACTTTATTTCAGTAATGTCAAGTCTGTGCTGATAAAATTTTATCCAAATGTGGATGATTCACTTGTAAAAGAAATTGTTGGTGCTGTTTCTGAGAGCAATGTTGTGACATCATTGTGTGGAAAACATGGAAAGATGAGCACCCAGAAAAGACGAGCTGCCTATGTGCGAAATGAGTTTCCCTTGGTAATGCCAGTAGAATATCGTGTAGCAAAAGGCACAAAAACAGTTGTGTACGTGCCCATACAAAGTATGTTGACAAAACTGTTAAACAAAAGTGAAATTTTGGATAAAGCAATGGCAGAGAACCTGCATGCTCCACTGGTTCACTCTTCTACTCTGGTCCACTCCAGTTGTACATTCTCATTTCGCTCTCTGTAGAACATGTCTCACCCCATAAGCTGACCAGCAACAGCTTTTTCGATTGCACTGCAAAGCCATTTAGACCTTTGTCCCCAGTCCCACCCAGTCCTTTTTTTTCAGTTTTCTGAGTCATTAAAGGAATTGTGACAAATTGAAGGGCTTAAATGAAACTTAAAAGTTTTACAGTTTTTAAAGTTGGCATTAAGTTGTAATTTCTTGATCTTTTATCCACAAATTCATAAAAATGGACCAAAGCACATTTAACTCCAACACATAGAACAATTTGGGAGAAGCGCTGCGTGGGTACTAATGTACAACATGTGCAGAAATGTAGAACAGGTTTTCTTTGGAATGGGGTTCTTTGTAGATTCAGGAACTATTACACAAGCTAGTCTGTAGGGTAAATATAAAAAAGATTGTAAAGGTACCCACAGACAACAACAAAAACCAAGGCACTCTGTCTGTTATGAAAAAGTTACAAGCCTTTATTTTAACATGGCCTTCAATTAAAAAAATTACCCAATGCGTTTCAGCCAAGGTGGCTTTTATCAGAGTGCAGAAACAAAATGTTTTGTTATCTGTGGGTACCTTTACAATTTTACATTTACCAAATGGACTAGCCTGTGTAATATTTAATCACATTTAACTGCATGTTTTGATGACATTTTCAGCACTATTTTTTACTTTGTTTTGCACAATGATTTTGCCCAATTTGTGTAATATCCAGATTTAGCTCTATTCCTCTGCTTAATCTAATGTTTCAACATTTTTAGAAATGATAAATGCATACATTTAATTTCAGACAAAAAAAAACAACTAAATTTTGCATAAAATGTAAACTGTGTCCAAACATTCTGGATTAAAATATTGTGTGACCTATTCCTTACTGTATGTGTAATTTTGGGCCAAAAGCAAAGCAAACACTTCAAAGCTGATCTTAAAGTAATTTAAGTTGCAATTTCTATCCCTCCATGTCCAAATCACTACTATATGAGGTGGTCTCCCTGCTCAACCCTCTACACTCAGTATAGAGGTACTGTACATGGTACTAAAATGAAGGAAGGCTCATTTTCAAAAAGCCTGATGCCTTCGGCAATCACATTTCTTAACAGCAGATCCCAATGTACTCTGTCTACAGTATGATTGTTGTTGTTTTGTCTGTTTCTTTATTATTTGTGCGCTGTGTACATGAAAAATTATTTCATTTTGGGAACAATAATATCTATAGTCTGTGGACAGCTTTATGACCCATCAACATTTTAAAAACCATGTGAAAGACTCTGTCTACATTGTATGTTTTACAGAATTTGTAAAACTGTTAAAAGGTCTCTCTTGCAAATGTGACTCAGAGTCTCAAGAGACATACCTGTGTAAATCAACAATAAAAATAATAAAATAAATAAATCTAGACCCATTTGTGTATGTTTTTGGAATATGGTAAACTAATAAACCAGTATATCAAAAGAAAAGGTAAAATTACAATATTCCTATATACTTACTTTTTGACTCGTAAAGAACTTGGAGGCATTGTCCCCAAGAATAATTGGAAGTCCCCTCAAGGCGTAACATCTGTTGACAGTGGGCTCCATGCTCTGCAACATGTTAAAACAGACACATTTACCACTCTAACTCATGAGATGAGACATGCTGTACAATTAAAAGAATAAAATATGATGCCAACTCACCTGCTTTTGCTTCCGAAGGTCTGCCAGTTCTTGGCCCACACGTCCTGTCTTTCTCGTGAAGACCTCTTCTAAGCCAGGATACAGACCATCCAGAGCAGAAAAGAATACTCCTATGACACTTTTTCCAGTAATTCTGTTGAATTCCAAGTTGACCTATAAAACAAGCCCAGTTATTATTTTCAAAAATACAACTACATGAAAAACATAAAATATAATCACAAACCTGGCTTTCAGTAAAAAGCGCTGGCCACCGCTGAACCATCTGGCTGATGTCAGGCTTATCCTTCACTACTTCTGCTCTTCTTAAGGCAAAAGTGATGTTCATAGCATGTTTTATGATGGAAACATCCGGAGATTTTTTCTTCATTTCATCAACCATGGCTTCTCGGGCAGTTTCAAGACTAGCGCTATCCATTCCCTCTGGGAAGTCTGGGAGGTAGTTTACTTCTCCTTTTCGTGGTTTCTTTATGTTTTTGTGTGGAGGTTCACCATCAGAATTGCATTTTCCACGTTTGCCTGCATTTACAGTTACATCTGGGTGTCCCAGCTTGCGCATATCATTTCTGTAGTTGCCCATTTTAAATTTAAGGCTGTTCTTCCAACCTTGATAGCCAGATGATGAGCCTCGTTCTTTGAGGCATGGATGTTCCGCTACTAAGGCCTTTGCTACATCATCAATGTCCTTGTCTTCTGGGTAGGCTTTATAACTATAAATAGCCTCGGCCAGCCTGTCAAGGATGCAATGCTTCAGGTCTTTTGAGATTTTGAGGTAGGTTGCATCACGGAGGTATGTAAGATTTCCTTGGCGAAGTTGGTATTCTACACTAACGGAAAACTTTGGAATGATGAACGGGTCAGGCCACTCTTTGCGCACCTCCACCGATGATGATGAGACAGACAAGATCTCTGTATCTGCCTGGCTGCTTGTCTCACTAAAGCTGTCCAATACTGGCACTGGTGTAAGCATTATGATTGGGATGATACGAATTGTTGGCTTCTCTGGAACTTCGGACATATCTCTCAGATTAACAGGAGCATTGTCAAATTCAGGCTCGTCATATTGCAAAGTAAACTCGTAATTTGCTTGAATGGTTGTCTTGATCCAGTTGATTAAATCATCGACTGTATTAGGACGTGGATTTACCGTTAGTTTTCGAATGTTCCCTTTATTCACAATAAGTCTCATGGTCATCTTGGTTTCTGCCATCTAGGGAACAAAACAGCATGTTATAGCAAATTTATCTGACTCCAGTAAATAAATAAAGCTGGACATGTCTTGATTTAGATGGCCAAGGCTATATGATTAATTAATTTTCTTATCCAGTGCCAAATAAAAAGCAAAATTCAAACATTCGCCCTCCTCTGGATAATGTAAGAAGAGGACGTATGTATGAATTTGGCTTTAGTGACTGACTAACCACAACTGGGTAGCCAGTTTGGATGAATATTATAACATCAGCCATCTAAATCACTTCATGTTCAGCTATATCATTTTTTCAGATTTTGTGTATTTATCCACTACGATTTTTGAGTATTCTTGTTTGATTTGTTTTAACAAAGTACAAATCGCTTGAGAGTAACCATAAGCTTCCCTTGTATTTTGTAAGCACATAGCGGGAAAACGTCAGTCAAATCAGACCACTTTGTCACACAAAATGAACCCAAGGAGTGACATAACTCGTAGGACCGAATGTGCTCCTCATACCATGCGGTCATTTTTCTGCAGACAAACATGATTTCAGTGTTTGAAGCAATGATATGTGTGATCTGACCAAAAGCAGGCAGACCTGAACAGGAACCAATGCAGAGGATCATATCTACATTATATTTGATTCCATCGATGCAGACTGATGATGCAACAAGTACTGATCCAGGAGCAGATATACTTTGAGGGAGAGCTCTCTGAACATCAATGGAGTAAGATGAGACCAAAACCTTAGAAACTTTTGTCAGCTCAACTGGTGGCCTGAAAAATGAATTGCAGTCCAAATAATAACTAATTGCTTTCTGATGTTTCATTGCAAGCGTCAATGCCACATTTTTGAAGTTCTGTGCTTCCCTTATAGCTCTTTTGAAAAATTTATGTTTCCCCTCAAAGCGTATAGTCCAAACATCAGTTAATGGACCAAATTTTCTTATCAGCTGAGGGTAGTGTTCTACGTAATGGTGCTTTGGCCGCAATCTAAAGCTAGGGAATGTTGCTTGCAGCAGTTCTCTGTGTTCCTGCAGTTTGCTGTCAAGAAAACACAGCGTTTCCTCCGTGTGTTTAGGCATTACCACTAGCTCCACAATGTCCTTGAGTAGCATGAGAATGTCCCACGCTCTGACTCCTTTTGGAACACGGTGGCCTATGAGAAACGGTAATAGTCTGATTAAAGACCAGTTTTCATGGCCATTACCACCGATGGTCCCTTTGGCTGAAAATCCTTTACTGATTGTTTGTGGCTGATCAGTCTTGTCCGAAAAACTATAGTCAAATGTTTTAATAGCCTGATTTACTTCATCAAGAGAGAAAAACTTCTGGCTAATCAGTTCTGACAGGCACAGAGATAATTCTACTGGGACAATCCCTTCCAAAACATCATGTAAAATGTCAGGAGGATAACCCTTGACGACATGGAAATGTTCCAGTTTCTCTGTAAGAGGGCATACACCTTTTACACCAGTGTTCTGACAAAACTGTGGGTCTTTTAACACATCTTGAACATGCCTGTCGTGATTTATTTGGTCTCTGATCTGAAAGACACCAGAGCATGCATCATTTTGTTGGATGTCACTTTTGGATGCCATACAGAATCTGCAAAATTTCTGAACTGTAAAGCTTTCTTGAAAGCCTGCAAGAGAATGGGCTGCAAGGTTGTCGGCAACAACAAACGATACTGTTCCTTTGATACTTGCACCTAACTTTTCCACAAAAACACCGTGCTTTTCTAATGTGGCCAAATCATTAATTAGAGGCTCAAGCACTTTCCGATATCCACACTGTTTAATAGTGGTGGTGTTGCAAAGGAGACCAAGCTGAATGCAGTTGAGTGTAGATCTATACTTTGCAGGTAGATTAGCAATAGTCCAGTACACGGCGCACATTTTATGTTTTAGTTTCGAGGTTCCCAGTGGATTTGCTACCTCGAAGTCATCTACGTACAGGATAAGCGCAATGGTGAACTCATCCCCTGAAAGTAGTGTATTTTCTTTGAAATGCTCCCCATCAGCATATGAAGTAAATTCATTTGAG
>NW_024585034.1:0-10695 GCF_018398535.1 Haplochromis burtoni
TCTTTGTAAAACAAATGTGTTTATTGTGATACATTGTGGATCTGATATTATCAGTGGATTTAAGCAACTTTTTGTTTATGTTTTGTCAAAGTTGTATTGAGGGATTTATACAGTCTCTAGCTCAGGGAACTGTGGTCATGTATGGTAAACTGGACTGAAACATAAGGCCATTTCTTTGCAGTTAGTATGGTGATACCTGAAGCTGTTCTAAGCTGTTGTGAAGAATAAACCTTCCTGTTGTGAAACTGACATCAGCTCAACGTGTGTCCCTTTTTCTATTCTTTATCACAGCGCCACACGTTGTTGAACAGGAAACCAGTTGCCCCTCTGGTCATCATCTTAGGGAGGCAACACTTACATAGGCTTCCTCCTACATCCATGGATGCGAGGTAGATAAAGTTCTTAAACTGAAGAGAACAAAGCGTGGGCAATGTGGCTGTTAGTGTAACGCACTGGGAGTGGATTGCACTCACTTGGGTCAAACTCTGGCAGCGCACTTAACTGTTTTGCTCTTCTTTACTGGGAAAAAATGGCTAAAGTTTTTATCACAAATTAGTTTTGTCTTTCTTATTGTCGTCGTTTTACAACATAAAAACATTATGAAAAATGTTCCTTTTTTCAGAGACGTCACAGCATGTTGCGTCCATCAGCTGTAAGCTAACATTAGTGAAACGCGCAGGTGAACTGATGCTAAGTTATGCTAACTAACGAAAGATCTTAATACAATACTGTGTTATGTGTCTTATATTTACATCTGTGTGAAACCATGAGGAAAACCAGGACGTGTAACTATCACACGACACTGTAGTGATGTAATTAAAAACAGATTTGTAAAGCCACTTCCTGCTCGGTTGTTATGAAGGAGAAAAAGATGTTATTGCACCAGGCTAAAAACAGGGCTTGACATTATAGCACAGGAGCCTGTGATGACCGGCAATCTCAGGTCCTTGTTTAAAGAACTTTTTAAAGCACTTCCACCCGGGCTAGTGTATGTGAAACTGACCAACCACAAGTGTAAGACTGCACATGTAACACCAAGCTTTGTTACTAAATGCAGTAATTAATATCTACTAATTAATAACTAAATACTAAATAAATAATAATGTATCACTTTATGTTGCTAAAGGAACAGGAAATTTAAAACTTTGATATAGCGTGCCCAACGTATGCTTTTTACACTCACCAGACACTTTGTGTTAACATGCAGTTGAACTGGTGTACCTAACAAATATCTCATGCATGTGCATTTAGACATATAGATATGCTCAAGAAGTTCAAACCTTGCATCATAAAGTGGAAGAAAGCTCCTGAAATCCTCAGAGAATGGTCTGAAAAAGAAAATATTCAGCGAGCAGCAGTTCTTCAGATGAAAATGTTTCTTTATGTCAAAGGTCAAAGAAGAATGGACAGACTGTTTGAGCTGATAAGGAGGGGGTAGTAATTTACAAAACTACTCGTTACAACCAAGGTATTCAGTAGAGCATGTCTGAATGCACAACAGGAACCTGAACGCCACACTGGGTGCTTCTTCTGTCAGCTAACAACAGCAAACTGAGCCTGCTGTTCACACAGGCTCACAAACACTGGACAACAGAAGATTAGAAAAAAGTTGCCCAATCAGACAAGTCTCGATTTCTGCTGAAATGCATTTGGGGTAAACAAATTCATGCATGGATCCATACTGCCTTGTAATGATTAAGGCTTGTGTGTGGGCCTGTTAGTACTAGCTGAGGACTGCTGCTGACCATGTCCATCCCCTTTTGTCCAGTGTGCCCATCTTCTGATGGCTACCTCAAGGAGGATAACACGCCATATTTCAAAGCTCACTGCACTCAAATGGTCTCCATAGTCCCCTGATCTCAATCCAGTAGAGTACCTCGGATGTGGTGGAATGATTCACATCATGGATGTGCAGCCACTGTGTGACGTCATCATGCCAATGTGAAAGAAAAATCCCTGAGGAATGTTTCCAGCACCTTGTTAAATAAAAACAAATCAGGCAGTTCTGAAAGCAAAAGGACCTCCAACCTGGTGTACTTAACAAACCTGTAGCTGAGTGTATATTCAGTCCCATAACATTAAGTAGGCTAGTGCGTTACCACCATGTTGGTATAGCTCTATCAGCAGTAATGCATTGACTGCCATAATAAAATCTACAAGAGAAAAGAGTTCAAATCTTTTTTTTAAAGCCAACTCATTTGAAATGTACTTTACACTAACTGTGTAAAAAAAATAAAAAATCGTAAAAGCAGTAAAAGCACGCGTATTCAACGTTCTTTTAACTTCAGTGGTTGAAAAATGGATGCCCTTAAAACCCTAAGAAGGAAGTTGCTGTATACTGAGGAGACAAGAAGTGCTGGGAAATGACTATTCTTATATACAAACATGCAAAAAGAGTAATCTCGAACTGCCATCCATCAGAGGCTTCCTTTGTAGGTGCAGCATGTCTGGCAGGAGGGTCATCGGTCAGCATCTGGTTTACACCTCTCTCCCTCTCTCTCTGTTCCAGGCAGACTGCTGGGGTCACAGTATTGATCAGAGCCACGGATGGGAGCCCTTGACCTGCACCTCGATTTAAGAACTATAAAGGAAGCCCTGCCCCAATCTAATGTTTTCCACCGAGTTGCCAGAGGAGGCTGCGGACACCTGCACTTTGTCAGAGTGTTTAGATTGGGAGCCGAGGCTGATACCGCCAACCAGGCCTCTCTATCATTAGATCCAGTAACGCTTACAATAACAGAGAAGAAGGCAACAGAGAAACACATTAGGTTTCACCTTATTTATGGCCTTTGATGACAAGAGTACAGCTCAAGATCCAACTTGGACATTACAAGGCTAAATTGATGCAAGGCACTTACGGAGCTCATCCATGCAGTCTAGTGTCTAGTGTGAAGATGCTTGTCTGCTGTAAATATTATGTTTGAGGAATATTTCAGCTTGTCAAAACAAAGGCTCGCAATTGCTTTTAACGTCCTTAATCTTTGGATGATTGTTCAAAACAGATTCCTGAGTCACTCTGCCTTACATCTGTTCAAACAGCTGCACTCACGGTTGTCTAAAATGGCACGGTGCACGGCTGTGGACAACAGCTAGCTTCAGTTAGCGTTTTCTTGCCTTGATTCGTTGTCCTTTTTTAGTGCAACAACACAACAAGCGTGTCCTCCGAAGGAAAATACAGAGTTTAGTGAACCTTTATGAGCTTGTTTCTGACAGTCTTCTGGGGAAAGTCGACTCCTAGATGCCGCATGCAAAGTAAAAACATCAAGTGACTGAGGTTTCTAAGGATGATTTTTCCTTCTTTGCATTTCCTGAAACAATTGACCTGTTAACATCTTAATTTCACTGTAGGACCTCCAAAACTGTCTGATGAGTGATCCTAATGATGAGCATAATTATAGAGCTTTAGATAAATGCAGGGGCAGAACATTTTTAGGCAACGTTCACCATCATTTTGGCCTGCACTGAAAAAGCGTCCAATTATTACAAATAATTTTAGTACTGAAAGGTCCAGAGTTGAACCAAACAGTACAGACTTCACATGTTTGCTGACTATGTGAGATTCGATGTTTTCTGAGGTTGCCATTAATGCTGTATAGAAATTCACCTAAAGACTTTTAGAGCTATTGAAAAACTAGCAAAACAAACAATTAAGACTGGTTAAATTATACTTATTACTTATATTTACTTATTTTCCTTTTGTCGGCAAATCCTCCCAGGACTAAGAACGTTTGAAGACTGATTATTAATCTGCATTTCAATGTCTTACTATTATTATTATTAAAATATCCTAATAGTAACAGATCTGTTCTTGTGGTTAATTGATAATAAATTGTTTTATTGAGTGTATTATCTGCATATTTTTTATTTTATTTCATGTTTCTTTTTTTAAGGACCCCCTAGTTGTATTCAGTTCAGCTTTTTTGTATAGTACCATTTTCACAGCAACAGTTGCCTGTTAGGCCGAATCCCCCTGTGAGGAAGAATAGCCTCTAACTAAACCAGTTTCAGGGAGGGCAGCTATAAGCTTTGTCAAAAATAAAGCTTAATCTTAAATGCCGGTAATGTCTGTCTCCCAAATCCAAACTGGGAGCTAGATCCATATTTGAGGGACCTGAAAGCTGAAGCCTCTGCCTCCCATTCTAAGTTTGAAAACTGCAGTAACCACAGGTGAGCCAGCAGTCTGATAGTGAAATGTTTGTTAGGAGAATAAAGTCTGTAAGTGTCATGATCGCTTGGTCTTGGATATCTGGGGTTTTCTGATTTTGTATTTTTGATAATCGTGCGTTTTGGGTTTGCATTCTGTATTGTATTGTGGTTATAGTGTTATATTTATGTTCCTGGGCTTATGATGATCCTGTTGTCTGTGCTGTTAGTATCCCTATTGCTTAGTTTACAGGTTTATTATTTATCCTGTTCTGTTTTTCCAGTCTAGTCTTTGTATTTATTTTCTGTCTTTGTCTCAAGTTCATATGTATTAGTCCTGGTCTCAGTGTTAGTGATTTCCTGCTTTTTTTCCTGCTAATTTCGGCTTTATTTTGATAGTCGCTTGTCCAGCTTTACTGTCCCTGTCTAATTAGTTAGGTTCTGTTCAGCTGTGTTCCCCGGGTGGCCTTTATGTCTTTAAGACATGCATGTAGGTTAACCAGTTGATTTGCATAAACTGGCTGCAAAGTAGGGTAGCATCTGCATAGCAATGAAAATGTATGCAGTGTTATCTAGTAATATTGCCTAAGGGAAGCATGTATAAAGTAAAAAGTACTGGTCCCAGCACCGAACCCCAGTGGAACTGAATTGGAATCTGTCAGATACAGTCAGGGAAAAAATATTTGAACCCCAGCTGATTTTGTAAGTTTGACCACAAACAGAGAAATGATCAGTCTGTAATTTCAATGGTTTATTTGAGCAGTGAGAGACAGAACAATAACAAAAAAATCCAGAAAGATGCATTTCCAAAAAGTTAATTAATTAAATTAATTCACATTTTCATGAAGGAAATAAGTATTTGATCCCCTATCAATCAGCAAGATGTCTGGCTCCCAGGTGTATTTATACAGGTAACGACCTGACATTATAAAAGACAGCTGTCCATCAAAACAATCAGTCTATCCAGATTCCAAACTCTGCACCACGGCCCAGACCAAAGAGCTTTCCAGGGATGTCAGGGAGAAGATTGTGGACCTACAAAAGGCTCGACTGGTCTATAAGACCATCTGCAAGCCATCAGGTGAGACGGTGACAACAGCGACAACATAGAAGAACCATAAAATAACTCCCTTGGTCTGGAGCTCCACGCCAGATCTAACCTCGAGTTTCAATGACAATGAGAACGGTGTGGAACCAGCCCAGAATTTCTCAGGAGGAACCTGTCAGTGATCTCAAGGCAGCTGGGACCATAGTCACCATCACTTTTTTGCAATGCATTCTGTCTGTTGTTCTGTCTCTCACTGCTCAAAATACCTACCATTGAAATTATAGACTGATTATTTCTTTGTTAGTGGGCAAACTTACAAAATCAACAGGGGTTTGAATACTTTTTCCATTAATGTAGATATGATTCAAACCACTGCAACACAGTTCCTTTAATAGCACCGGTGTTTTCTAATCGCTAAAGTAAAATATTGTGGTCAAGGATATCAAAAGCTAGGCTGTGGTCTAACACTTGCCTCAAGGCACTATAGTCGTACGGTAAACCTTATAATATTAGAGAGTGAATCCCAATGATTATGGCCTTTTAAGTATGCCTTAGCAATTGAGAGGGAGACCTCTCTTTAAATTGTGGGCTGCTGCGGCTCAAGAACAAGAGACGATTGTCTACTAAGCAAAGGGTCAGTGGTTCAGTCCCTGGTTCTCTCAACCTACATGTCAAAATATCCTTTGGGGATGATATTGAACTCTGAGTTCAGTATCGTTAGCCTAACACTGAGTATTAGCAGAGGAAAAAAGCACACGTATAAACAAGTGAATGAGGATTTGAGCATTTGAATTGGGTAGAGAAGAGCAAGTACAAAATGCATATATATCACAATGTGATTATGCGAGAAATAAAGTTTTTAAAGAGTCCTCTGAATGACTAAGTACACCCGATGACACCACCATAGTAGGAATAACTTAACTGATTTCATTCAGGTTGAGTTCTGGACACTGGTCTATACCAGCAGTCCCACGGACCGGTTTATGTCCGACAATATTTACATGGACCGACCTTTAAGGTGTCGCGGGTAAATACAACAAAATAAAACCAGTACCGGTACCAAAAAAACAGATGATTTATTCATAACACACTGGAAAAGACCCAGGGAAACCGAGTTAATGATAAACATGATTTTTTTTTTTTAAAAAACAGTGATAAAAACCCCCTGAAAACCATAAATTTCACACCCGAGCCTCAACACTCGCAGCCCAGTACCAAATGACCCAAGAACCAGTACCGGTCCGTGGCCCGGGCGTTGGGGACCGCTGGTCTATACCACTGCAACACCTCGACTCTTTGCTTTTTTTTTTAAGCCATTCTGCTGTTGATTTTCTGGGGTGCTTTGGATCATTATACCATTGAACGATTACGCCTCTGGACTGTCAGTTGCCAATGCAACATTTGAAATACATTTGAGAATTCACCTCACTGTTCACTCTTCACCTACACTTGATTGTGTAGGTTTATAGCAGGACAACATGCTTGCACGTTTGATACACATTTCCTGTAACCAGACGTTTACAGTGTTGTCTTGTCAGCTTCTCTGCAGCTATCATGGGGGGACCTAAACCTTTGCATGTAGGCAGCATACGCTTCCATTTAAAAGGAAATTTGAGTCAGCATAGTGTTTTTGTGCTCTGGATGCAGGAGAAAAGTTGTGTGGCTGAACAGCCTTGGGCAGGGTTAGCAGAAAGGCACCCATCTGGGGATGTGAGGTTTGACTGGCATATGGTTAAACAGTGATGCAGTCTGACAAATTTCAAACAAAGCTTATGAAAAGATAACATAAACACAATAGTCACTCTGGGCTCAGCGTCCACCTGTGTGTATGTCATCCTGGAGTGTGAGTTAAAGGCCAGTACTAATGAGCAGAGCTGCTCTGCGCTCTTGGATTAAGGTCTTTATAAAGTAAATCCCCGTCAGATAAAGGCACAGTGTTTATAAGGGACCATTAATATTTTGATCAGTATGTTTAAGAGAACCAGCTCCTTAATGCACACCCTGCCTGGGTTTAATAGGATGCGCTGGCATATCGGACTTTGCCCCCCACTGTGTTAACAGGTCATGAATCTTTTGCAAGTTTAAGCACCGTATCATTTTAATCTATTTTTTTCCCTTTACAGACATGTCCGTGTAGGACTTAAAGGTGAAGGTGGTGAGGCAGCAGGGACAAACAATAAAATAGTCTCAATGTTAACCTGTGTTGCATGCTGCCTTAAAGCTATTCAAACAATTTTCATCCTCAGTCAACCAGAAGCAGGAAGTTTCTTCAGGAGTCACCCTGGAGCTAGAACCGCTCCAACTATTCATGGCTGGTTTCTATTTAAAATATTTAGAAAGGTCTAAATGTAGATCAAAACCAATAAAAAGGTTTTATTGCCACCATAAACTGCTTGAGCACAGTGGATTAAATGATAATTCCAATTTATTATATCTTGTGTTTATAATTTGAATTGGTCATTCAATGGTTAGGACCTGTAAATGTGTTCACAAAAAATCAACATGAGCAGTGAGACATCAGTTCAGCCCGTTTTCAAAATGAAGTTTGAAGAAGAAAAAATGTTGCTAGTCTCATAATTTCACATGAAAACTGAACAGCTGTAACATCTGTGACAACTGTAAACTGTGATGTATGTTTTGGATATTAATATTAACAATAAGAGTTGGTATGTTGTGACCAGAATATTGATTCAAGCTGAACTTGCTACATGTATTACTCCTGAAAAAGTGCCGTTTGTTATCCAAATGTTTTATTTCTGTTTACCGAAATTTTGTGGTAGTTGATTGCGCTGAACTACAAGTCGCTTACAGGTCATATATTATATTATAATACTACTATTATGGTTATTGTGGTCATCTGAAAATTCAACATTAGTCTTCCCAGTCTTGCAGTGTAATCTTTTTTGAGAGTTGCATATTTGAACAAGAGGTTGGAATGCTAAGTTATCGACAAATACTAGCACGCTTGTTTAGCAAGCTGTCACATTGATTATGTGGGGGGGGCTCCCAATTATGTGACATGAGCTACAATGAAGAGCCAGTGAAGGGGGTAACCATCCATAAAGAAAAAATTTTTTTTTGTATTTGTCTGTAAATATTCTTTTGGGTATTTCAACATAAAAGCCTGTGGAGACTGAGTCACTCTTGAGCACAGCCACAGTGGGGCATTAGAACAACTGCAGGTTTGCTTGGAAGTTGCTGCTCGGAAAGGAGTTGTGGGTCCAAATAGGTCTACTAGCCTGTAATGTATCTACTGTATATTATTTACATGAGCACATCCCATTAGTAGGAAAATGAACAAGCTTCAGCCTTCTAATGATTAGAAAACCAGAGAAGCGAGTGAGTGCAACCATGACTCCAAACCAACATGTTACCAACTGTCTCACCTGTTACTATCACTGTTATATTTCTTGTATAACAGGGTTATTGAGCTAAATTCATTCATAAAAAAAAAAAAACATGACCAATGCAAACATATCTACAATATGTGCAGCTGGTTAGACTGCACCACAAAATACTTGGTCATGATGGTTTCACTGGTTACTACATAGTTAGAACAGGGAATAACTAGACTGCAATAAATACAATAAACCAGCACAGACTGAAGGAAAAACAAACAGGTATTATAGTGCAACGTTTTACCGACCCTCCATCTACCCCAACCTCCTCCTTTGTTGTTGTGCTACATCACACTATTCTCCTTTATCCTTTCAACAAAAAGACAAGGCTTGTAATTACTGAGGTCATTAAAGGGCTTTTTAATATGAACATAAACAGATGTCATTTTGGAGGATAGTCGTCTCAAATTAGAAGCACTGATGAACAGATCATAAAGCCATGACTGGAGATTAGATCCATCACTTATATTCAAGTCGTATCTAACATGTTTTCCATACAGCTCTTCTACATCTATGTTAAGGAATCTCTTTCACGTATCTCGCCACTAGTCACGGCTATACAATGCTGATTATAACTGTCACCTCTCGTTACTGTCTCCAAGGCCATCATTGAATTACTTACAGTTCCTGTGCCAGGAGTTTCTGATTGTTTTCTCTGAAATCCAAAAAAGGCCTGCAAGGAAACTTCCCCACTGATTCCAGAGCCATGTGAGGCACATCTGGAAGATTACTACGGTTGTGTCTTCCAGTCGACAACCACCCAAGCCCCTCTGCTATTTTAATCTGTGCTGAATATTCCAACAGGCTGCAATCAAACCAAATAAAAGAGGATTGGACACAGAACAGAAGGCTGTAAAATTAAAAACAATTGCCGGATATTGGAGAATAAGATTGTTTTGTGCATGTTTTTTCAACTTCTTGTAGAGCTGTGGAATCCATTTAATGTTCAGAAACCAGTTGTTGTGACATGTTGTAATGCTGCAGCCTGAAAGCCTTAAAAATAAATCTTGATTGTGACCAATGCCAGATCTGCATTTTCTTCCTTATATCTTTGACATTAGTTTACAGAATTACTCATAATTGCAATAATATGATGCAGCTGCAGTCAAGCTGTCACAGTACTATAAATTATGAAAACATTTCTTGCACTTATAATAGGTGTAAAGGGAGTAATTTGTTCATTCACAGACATGTTTGCACCCATGTATAAATCATCACTGTCTTCCCTGTCAGAAAGGAAAAACATGTTTCATGTTGATTTTACTATTAAAGCCTTTCAGAGGACTTTTCTCTGAATGTTGAGCCATTTTGGTCCAAATAAGATGTAACCCGAGTTGACAAAAGTCGTATATCA
Organism: Haplochromis burtoni; assembly: GCF_018398535.1. Taxonomy (NCBI): domain Eukaryota; kingdom Metazoa; phylum Chordata; class Actinopteri; order Cichliformes; family Cichlidae; genus Haplochromis; species Haplochromis burtoni. The sequence continues at coordinate 9,944 of NW_024585034.1, forward strand.
GCTTTAATCTGTGTTGTTATTAGTGTTGCCTTTAGTTATTCTTAGCATGCATTCAAAACAAAAAGCTTAAGGAGCAGTAGCCAGTGGTTCTCCAAGGTTTATCAGATTTTATTTTGTCACTGTGGGTTTTAGACTCAGGACCAGCATTTCTGCTTTTAAAGTCAAAACAATGCTTTTCCAAAGACACACATTAATATACTGTATAATATTTCATTGCAGTTATTTAAAGCTCTTGGCAGCAAAGAAACTTTTGCGACAGAAGGCACAATAAGGAGTTTCTGATCATAATGTAGGATTAGATTTACTGTAAATGACTAAAAGCAATAAGAAAAAACATGAATTCTTTCTTACTACTTAAGTTAATGTTGGTTGGATAAGCAACTTCAATTTTAATATAATTGTTGTACACGTTCTTGTTGTTGTTGCTTTTATGTTGCAAGGAAATTATATCAGCAAAATCATGAAAAACAGCTTTTAAACTTCCTAAAGAAACAAAATCACCTCACGAGTTGTCAACAGCTCTCAGATTTCCATTTTATGTCATTTTTCCTCTTTATTCAATGTAAATAAACAAATAAATAAATGTCCCTATTATTATAAAAATGGAAATGTTTACATACACGTGGTTGCTGTTAAATGTAGTAAATGTAGTATAGATAGATAGATAGATAGATAGATAGATAGATAGATAGATAGATAGATAGATAGATAGATAGATAGATAGATAGATAGATAGATAGATAGATAGATCT
>NW_024585035.1:0-10690 GCF_018398535.1 Haplochromis burtoni
GCACCGGCGGCACCCTGCTCCAGGGCTGGGCCCCCATGCACCCACCCGCCCACAACCCCGGCAACACACCAACCAGGACCCAAGCCCCCGAGGCCCGGTCCGGGTCTTTTTTCATGATTCTAATGTCAGAGATCCTGCAACTGGCGTTTGGGCTGTGCAGGGGTCTCTCTCTTCCGGTAGATGATTGAATAAAAAGAAATATAAAATGTTTTGACCACTATGACTCGGGTTTTCTCTGTTCTATCATGGGGACAAAAGAATCGGGGTTTAATACTTGTCACGTGTTCCATAATGTTGTGTTGTGGACATTTATGTGCTTTTGTGTGCAGAGGAGTTTGTTTGTTTCCTGTTCTCATGCCGTCCTCCCAGGAGCCCAGCATGAGTGGAGGTCTCTTTTTTTTCCTCTTGTACTTTCCCATTGTAGTGTATATTTTAGTGGGTTTTTTTCTGTAACGCTACCGATCTCCGACCTGTATCCCCATGTGATGTCTGTGTTGTGTGTGTAAGGTTGGGGGAGAGGGGGTCCTATTTCACTGCAGGGCAACCTGCACGTGGCGAATAAAGCCTTGATTGATTGATTGATTGATTTGTGGCAACGCACCAATTACCTATGACCGGCAAATGCTTTTGGACCTTTGTTTTTCTCAATCTTATGACTCGGACCCACGATGGACCTTGGGAGGCACCAGATTGATGCGCTCGGTCTCCTCCACCAGCGTATCCTGCCCGCCTTTACCCACCCTACGCAAGAAACGCTAAAAGAAGCGGGGTAAACGGAGCGGCATTTGTGTCCGCCCTAAGGCTTATTTTCGAGCTCAGGGCTGATCCATATGCTACCACAGACCTTCTACCTACCTCTTCCTGCTCCCGGCACCGGCTTTCTGTTCGATCACTCAGCCGTTGGTGGATTTGCTTCACCCGGCAGCAAGACTACCCCGCCCTCCCATTGGCATGCCTACCCGTTCGGACCTGGATATCGTCTTCCAGAGGTGGTGTGTGCCACAACAATCTACGTCATCTGCGCAGAGAAGCAACTATGACGCGGATGGCTCTGCTGAATGTAAAGTCACTCGTGAACAAGACTTTTATTTTAAATGACTTCTTCCTCTCTTCGGGGCTTGACATCTTGTTCCTGACAGAGACATGGATTCGCCCTGATGATTCCTTCTCCTTCTCGGAGCTTCTTCCCCCTGACTGTTCCTTCTTTAGCTCACCAAGGCTTACGGGTAGAGGTGGTGGCTTAGCCTCAGTTTTTAAAAATATACATAAAGCTCGGCAGCTGCCTTCTCCTACTTATGGTAGCTTTGAAGTTCAATTGGTGGAACTGGTCAATTCTTCTAAAACCTTGTGTGCCCTGGTTTATCGACCGCCGAAGTATAATACATTTTTTATTCATGATTTTACTGATCAGTTAGGATCTATTTTTGTTGAATATGACTGTGTTCTTATTACTGGTGATTTTAACATTCATATTTGCTGTAAGGATGACCTTTTAGCCACAGACTTTCTTACCTTAACTGACTCTTTTAACCTTGTTCAGTGGGTTAATGGGCCAACCCACTTCAAAGGCCATACCCTCGATTTGGTTTTCTCATATGGCTTGGATTTGTATTAAGCATATTGATAACGTTGGGATCTCTGATCACTTCCCAGTTTTCTTTGATATTGATTTGTGTAAGATTGAACTGTATCCTGAGAATCCCCGACGCCCTATGCGTATTATTAATCATGAATCTGTGACAAATTTTTCTTTGGCTTTCCTCAACTCTGCCTCTACTTAACCAGCTTTGACTGCTCCAAACATGCTACGATTGACGACATCGCTAATTCTTTGCTGTCCATGTGTTCTTCCATCCTTGATACTGTAGCTCCGATCAAAATGAAATCTCCTAGAACTAATTCTCAACATTGGTTTAATGATTCTACGTGTGCCCTGCGGCGTGTATGCCGCCGAGCCGAGAGGAAATGGAAGAAAGATAATCTCCAGGTATCTTTTGATACTTTGCGTTCTAGCCGCCTGGAGTTTCAAAATGCTGCTAAACGTGCTAAAGCGGCCTTTTTCTCTGATATTATTGTGACCAATGGCCATAACCCTCGATTGCTATTTAAAATCTTTAATTCAATTAATTCAATTAATCCCTGCCTTGATATGCCGATGGTCCCATCCTCAGCAATTTCTAAAATACTTTACTGATAAAATTCTATCTCTCAAATCCTCGCTCCCCCTAGTGGTGAGCCCTGCTCTCACTGGAGAATGTGCTTCAACTTTAAAACGTCCTGCGCAGCTTGCAATAACTTCCCCTTTCTAAGGTCTTTTGCCAGGGCAACCTGTCTGAACTTAGTTTCACTCTGTCTGTTGCTCATACTCTACAAAAAACATGCAGTTTCCTGTCAGCCTGTGACCTAGTCTCAAAGCTGGCCTTCTTCTATACATAAAACAATCTAATGAGCAGATACGCATTAAAAAATATCTATCTATTTCATAACATAGTGCTGGTGGAGCCCTGATGACTTTGACTAAGAAAATTGTCGGGAGGTGGAAGGATTACTTCGAGGACATTCTTAATCCCAGTGGCACGTCTTGGGTAATGATGAATAAATGATGAGTTTTTATGGACAGAATTTCTAGGTGCAGCCAAGTGGTGGAAGGCTTTCACTTAGGTGTCTCAGAATCTCATCTCTGCTTTTCGCAGATGATGTGGTCCTGTTGGCTTCATCAGGTGGTGGCCTCCAGCTCGCATTGGAACGGTTTGCAGCCAAGTGTGAAGCGGCGGGAATGAGGATCAGCACCGCCAGATCTGAGGCTACGGTTGTCAGCCAGAAAAGGGTGGAGTGTCCACTCCAGGTTGGGGAGGAGTTCTTGACCCAAGTGGAGGAGTTTAAATATCTCGGGGTCTTGTTCATGAGTGACGGGAGAAGGGAGCCGGAGATTGACAGACGGATTGGTGCTGTGGCTGCAATGATGTGGATGCTATACTGGTCCGTCGTGGTGAAGATAGAGTTGAGTGTAAAAGCACAGCTGTCAATTTAATGGTGAACCTACGTCCTTACCCTAACCTATGGTTAAGAGCTGTGGGTAGTGACCGAAAGAACGAGATCGCGGATACAAGCAGCAAAAATGGCTTCCTGCGAAGGGTGGCTGGACTCTCCCTTAGAGATTATATCTCTTGGCTGGCCTGGGAATGCCTTGGTGTTCCCCTGGACAAGCTGGAGGAGGTGGCTGTGGAGAGGGAGGCCAGGGCTTCTCTCCGCAACCCAGCCCGGGATAAGCAGAAGAAAATGGATGGATGGATGTCAGAAAAAGAGAATTGCACATGGACTGACTGATTCTTATATAGCGCTTTGCTTCTCTCCTGGAGTACTGAAAGCGCTTTATAAAACACGTAGCATTCACCCATTCACACAAGCACTGTTTTCTATACTTTTCAGTGCTTTCTAACTAACATTAGACATTCATACACATATGTACTCCAATCGATGCATCGGAGAGCAAGTCCGGGGTTAGGGGATTAATTATTGCACATGTGTGTGTTTGGTCAGCTGTGAAGTCCTTTTTGTGGAGTCTGACAGCAGTAGGAAGGAAAGACCTGCGGAATCTCTCTGTCCCACATCGTGGGTACCGCAGCCTGCCACTGAAGGAGCTGTTAAGTGCTGTCGGGGTATCCTGCATGGGATGGGAAATGTTGTCAAACAGGGATGACAGTTTAGCCACCATTCTCCTGTCACTGACCACCTCCACTGGGTCCAGAGAGCATCCTAGAACAGAGCTGGCCCTCTGGGTCATTCTGTTCAGTCTCTTCCTGTCCCCGGCAGAGATGCTGCCACCCCAGCAGACCACACCGTAAAAGATGGCTGAGGCCACCACAGAGTCATAGAGGGTCTTCAGGAGTGGGCCCTTCACTCAAAAAGACCTGCGTCTAGAGGGTTTCTGAATTGTGAGTCCAGTCCACTTCAGATAAACACCAAGGTACCTGTAGCTATCCACAGCCTCAACGTCCATACCTTGAATGTTCAGTGGAGGATGTTTGTGTCTGCGGAGGTCTACCACCAGCTCCTTGGTTTTTCTAGTTTTTATCTGGAGGTAATTTAGCTGGCACTAGTCCACAAAGTCTTGGGTCAGTTCTCTGTACTCCCTGTCCTCCCCATCAGTGATGAGGTTGACTATTGAAGAGTCATCAGAGAACTTCTGAAGGAAGCACTGGGTGGAGTTGTGGGAGAAGTCTGCAATGTAGATGGTGAAGAGGAACGGAGCCAGAACCGTTCCTTGTGGGGCCCCTGTACTGCAGACGACCCTGTCCGACACACAGCCATGAGTTCTAATGTACTGTGGTCAGTCGGTGAGGTAGTCCAGTATCCATGTTGTGAGGTGATGGTCCACTCCTGAGTTTCCAGCTTGTCCTTCAGGCCTGGAGAAATCAAAGAACATGATTCTCACAGTGCTCCCAGCGGTCTCCAGGTGAGAGAGGGAATGATGTATTAGGTGAATGACGGCATCATACACTAAATGCCAGGTTGGTAGGTAAAGTGAAGTGGGTCCAGTGATGAGCTCACCAGGGGCCATAGCTGAGCCAGGACCAGCCACTCCAGGGTCTTCATCAGGTGGGATGTCAGAGCCACCGGCCTGTAGCTGTTGATGTCCTTGGGACGTGGAGTCTTAGGCACTGGTGCAACACAGGAGATTTTCCAGAGCTGTGGAACTTTCCCCAGCCTCAGGCTCAGGTTGAAGATGTGCTCTGTTACCCCATGGATGATGGACTAAAGGCAGTGAGTGTTAGAAGTAACACATGTGGACTGTGGTAGCAGGTCACTCAGACTTGGTAGTAGTAAAACAGATTCATTTACAGTTCAAATAATGCAACCACAATACAAGGACGAGGGAGCATGTTGACAGAGACAATCAAGTGTTCTTTGGGGACGGAGAGACTTAGAAGTTGTTAATATAAAGGCAACAGTCAAAGAGGAGATGAGAGTTACACGAGGAATTAAATCGCAGACCTTCCTTGTCACATTTACTGAGGACTCAGACTGGGTGCGTGTAGCTGGTGGCTACTGAATATGGGTTTGGCGCAGGTTAGTGAAGGTGTAGTCGGGCAGGGTAAATGAAATCCAAGGGAGGTAAATCAAAGAACCACAGTAAGGCAAACTGGCATGCGTGCTTCTCAGGTTGTGGATGGCCGGGTTAAGTGCAAAGCAAGCTGGCAGGGAAACACGTGAGAATGACTCCCATAAACACTTTAATTACCGCAGATTTTATACATGAAACATGACTGACTTGTTACCACCTGTGCCTGAGACCATATTCCGACACCAGACATCTGCCATGCTGCTCCTTAAATAGCCTAGCTCATGACGCCTGATGCACCACAGTTGTGTGAGTGCAACTTCGACCGTACGATTACAGTTTATGACAAAGTGGATGACAAAAGGACCTAGGGAGCATGGGGCCAGTTTTTTGGACATGCACTTGAGAGGAATATTCATTGTTGATAACCAAACCTGTTGACCGATGGTGTAGTGTGGAGACAGGGTTCTTCTCCGATCTCCGAGATGACGGGTTCTTTTCATAGTCCAGAGCAGTGCCAGAGTAGCCTGAAGACAGATTTACTTTAGCTCCCAAGGCAATGCAGAATGCCTTCCAAATGTCAGAAACTAACTGGGGACCTCTGTCAGACACAATGTCCAGGGGGATCCTGTGCTGTCTAAAAACGTGATTAACAAGCAGAGTGGTGGTTTCTAGGGCCGATGGAAGCTTAGAGAGAGGCACGAAGAACCTGTCGACTATAGTTAATATGACTGAATGATTTAAGGAGAGTCTAAAGCTATGTGTGACCATGAACAACTTAGAACCAGAAAGTAATGTAAAAAACCAGGAGGCACTTGATTATGGCTCTTGTAGCGTGCAAAGGTCTCACGTTGAGGTTAGTGTTGCATAAGCCGGGCTGGTAGGATATAAAGAGTGGAAAAAGACATTATTAGATAATAGGGCTTTTATCAGTTAATCTAGAAGCTATTGGACGTGCAGGGCCTTAGAAAAAGTATTCTGCTTGTAACTTGTAGATGTGCCTGCTTAGCTGTAGTTAAGTACAAGATGTGCTCCGGATGTGCCCCAGACGGATACGAAAAGAATAGAGCAACAAGGAAACATTTGCAGTCTAAGACGACTGAAATAGTTCTTTAAGACATACAGACAGGAAGTGTCTAAAGGTCACTAACTGTAATAGGCATATGATATGATAGGTTATTTGCTTACGCACAAAGAGGCTGAACCTAATATACAAAAGCAGTGTGGTGTGTTTTTTAGTTGAGATCTATGCAGACGGTGACGTTGTGTACTTCTCCCACACGTGTTTAATAAATCATTTTTGACTTTACTTGGCTGGTGTATTGGTGGTTTTGTTCTCAACCCCACATCAAAGAATCAGAACAGAAGTTAAACCGGTTGAAAAACAACTGCAACCCAGTCTCCCTGGAGTTCAGTCCCTTGGCTGTAAGGGTAAGGGTTATTGTGATCAGTCCAGACTATAAATGGCTGTTCAGATCTCCCCAACCAATGCCTCCACTCTTATAGGTCTTATTAAATTGCTAGGAGTTCCCGGATACCTGTGTCTCCAAAATAAACTGCTTGAAGGTGTCGGGATGGATAAGAATGGGAGAGGTGCTGAAAAGCTCTTTTAATTTTGAAAATGCTTGATGGGCCTCAGGTGATCACTGGAAGGTTTCCCCCTCTAGGGGCAAGGGTACCTAGGCCTGGGGTATAGAGTACGCCTGGGGAATGTGATTGTGTGTACAGTGTCTATTTATGTCTGTCTCCACATTGGGTTAGTGTTGAGTATTTGCATATGAGAGCATGAGGGTGTGAATGGATGTTTGTATCTGTGTGTGCTTGTTTGTCTATATGTCAGGTCGGGTATCAGACGCCACCTCTCTGGGGACATCTCAGGACCTCCAAGGTATGGAGGCCTATCTCCCCCCACCACTCCCCCTGCCGGTGGCAGACGCCCTCAGACATCAGTGCATTGGTGGTTCTTGGTGTCCGGGGATGGGTGTTCAGATACGCACCGGCTCACTCCTGGTGGCTGCTTGTCGGGGTCTGGAGAACTGGGCCTCGCTGGGGCCCCTTCGGGGGGTGGGGTGCCCTCGTCCTCTGGCCCTGGGGCTTGGTCCACTCTGGCAACACTCGGTTGGGACAACACTCGGTGTATAAATGCTCAATCAACAATCATTTTAATCCATACAATTCTCATTATTCCATACAACACTGTTGCGCACAAACCATCTGGATGGGGAGATATGCATGAAGAGGGTCACAGCAAATCTCAAAAGCATTACTCAGACTCTTATAGCCTCTGGTGGCCCCCACCTAGTCATAAAAGCCTAAACATCCACATACTTTCTAACTCTCAGTGAGCCTAAGTTATGACCTTGGCTTCCTGTGCAGTATGTTCTGTTCTTTCTTATCATAAATGATATATGATTAAAATTTCGATTATTAAATTTAAGTACCTGGGACACTTTATGTGACTCTTAAAGGATAGTGTTGGGCCTAGAATGACCCCAAGATATTTAAATTCTGGAGCTAATTCAAGCTCTACTCCATCCAGAAATATGTTTGATTGCTTCAAATTTAAGGGACATTTTGTGAAGTACATGCAAACAGTTTTTGAGGTGTTCAACATTAGGCATGAGTTCTCCAGCCAGCTATGCATTAATGCCAAAGCAGCAGTAAGGTCCTTTGCCACCTGCTGGACACTTTTGGCTTGCGTATATATAACTGCATCATCCGCATACATTTGAGCAAATATATTTGGACAAACTTCAGGTAAGTTATTGATGAAAAGAAAAAACAAAGGCCCAAGAACGGATCCTTGAGGGACCCCTGTATCGCAGTCTGAATATGGAGATTTAACCCCGTCCAACACTACACACTGTTTCCGGTGTGAGAGATATGAGGCAAACCACTGAAGAGCCTGACTGGAGATATTAAACTGAGTCAATCTGGAGAACAATATCTGATGGTTTACAGAGTCGAAAGCCTTCTTCAGATCTAAAAATACAGCTCCAACACAAGGACTCTTGTCCAGCAAGCTCTTCAAGTTCTCCACTAACAGACACAGGGAACTATCTGTGGAGTGATGGGCCCGAAAGCCAAACTGCAATGGATGTAATGAGGGTTGGGTGTTTTCTAGGTGAGCAGTGAGCAGTGAGACCACTTCTCAGCTATTTTAGATACGACCGGGAGTATGCTTATGGGGCGATAATTAGACATATTCAAAACATGAGTTGTTGGACGTACAAGCAGATCCACATGTTCCTTTAGGAAATTTGTATTAATACCAAATGCATCAAGTGCTTTGGAACTTTTTAAACCTGTAATTAGTTTAACAACTTCAGTGTCTGAAATATGAGTGATGGTGAACAAATTTTGACCAGCATCATTCACATTATCAGAGCATACGACTGGGTCTCCTTAGCAGATGAGATAAAGAAAGTGTTTAAGTTACTAACAATGGAGTTATTTACATAAAGTTCAATTGTATTTTTGTTTTTGTTTGAATGACGGCCAAGTAATTTATTTAGATGTTGCCAGCTAATTTTACAATTACCTTTGCCTCTTTAAATTGTATTTATAAAAAAAATTAGCTTTGGCCTGTCTCAAAGTTGTTGTTACCTTATTCCGCATTGAAGTAAATCTCTGTCTATCCAGAGTTAGACCTGTTTTCAGAACTGTTTTAGTAATTGATCTCTTGTTTTCATTAGATTCTTGCATTCTTTGTTTAACCAGGGCAAATTAAATGTTTTCTTTATTTTTTTGTCGACCTCTAGTGGAGTATGTTGATATAACATCCTTGACAATGTCAGTAAAATGACTGCTACAGAATTGTGGATCATCACTACTCAATAAAGGCTCCCAGTTAACTGATGCTAATGCTTCTGCTACATTTTGTCGCTGACTTCTTGGTATAAATTCATAAAAGGATCTCCTATTAGATGAACTATAAAAATGATGATTCTTAACCCGTGATTTTATAAGTTTTCTAGAAAATAATATGAAATTGTGATCTGAAATACCATTGATGAGATTATAAGATTTAATAATTCGCTCGGGCTTATTACTGAAGACCAAGTCTATTTTAGTTTTAGAGTGTCTCGTTATTCTTGTGGGTTGTTCAATGTGTTGAGTATAGTTTAAAGTCTCCATTATTGAGTGTTTTTCTGTCCTTTTCACAGTCCCAGTTGACATTAAAATCCATCCATCCATCCATTCGCTTCCGCTTATCCTTTTCAGGGTCGCGGGGGGTGCTGGAGCCTATCCCAGCTGTCAAAGGGCGAGAGGCAGGGTACACCCTGGACAGGTCGCCAGTCTGTCGCAGGGCGACATTAAAATCTCCCATTATATTTAAGTAATATCTGTAGTTGTTCATAAAAATTATTTTTTGCTGAAGGAGGGTGATATAAACAGATCAGCGTAAATGACATTTCTGCAGAAAGAGTGATTTTAACAGAAATGTGTTCTATGTCAACATCTTTTGGTGAACCAAGTAAAGAGCAATCCAGATGTTTTTTTATATACACAAGTATTCCTCCTCCTCTTGTTCCAATTCTATCCCTTCTGAATACTGTGTACTCTGGAAAGACAACCGCAGACTCTGGAGAAGAACTTGTGAGCCAAGATTCAGAAATACCCAAAATAGAAATATTGGAATTGCTTAGAATATGTTCCAGTTGCTCATGCTTTGGTATCATACTGCGGATGTTAAAATGTCCACATAGAAGCCCCTTTGGTTTATTTTTAATGTCCCAAATTACTTTAGCCTGATTAAAAGTCTTGCAGACCTTTGTTCCTCTGTAACTTTTAATAGCAGGATTTCTTGCCTATTTACTGACAATGCCATGAGCATTTAATGATGGAAAACCCTTTACCGGAGACTGTGGTTGAGGCACAGCAACTGAAGTGGAGACCCAGGCAGCCAAAGTGGAAGCCCAGGCAGTTAAGGTGGAGGCCCAAGCAGCTGAAACGAAGGCCAAAACAGCTGAGGTGGAAACCCAAATGGCAGAAGCGGAGGCCCGGAAAACAGGGGCGCATACTCTATATCACCAGCCAAAAGTAGCATAAAAGCAAGTTTCAGAATCTCCAGGGACAATTGTGATGTATTTAATTGTTCATGTTTACCTGGGGGTGGTCAAGCATGACCAAAATCCAAGAATCTTGTGAACAAAAGATGTTGACTCCATTTGGCTGGGAAAACGATATTATTGTCCAATTTTCTTGGATATGTCGAACTCCATAGAAGATAAAAATGTATAAAAACAAAAAGACAAGTTGATGTCAAGATCCAGGGGTTTTTAGATGTTTTTTCGGTGATTTTTTTGGCAAAAGCTTAGGGCCTACCAAGCTGCGTGTCTGCACCCTAGCTGCCATCTTTGGAAAGATGTAAGCTCATGAATTAAAATACATATTACTTTGCATCTTTTTCTGCCTCAGAACACCAATGAATCCTGAACATGATTTGGTTTCTATCACTTTCACATCTGGTCTGTCACATGTGTTACGTTCTTAGTCTAGGCGAGTAATTAAACGCAACAAGAAGTTGGCCCACTCACACATCACCCAAGCAAGAACACCAACAACGATACCTTTTAAAGTGCTAAGCAGCCATTTATTTTCTTCAGCAGTGAGCAGTGCCAAAAA
>NW_024585036.1:0-4078 GCF_018398535.1 Haplochromis burtoni
TTTTTCTAACATGATGTACTTTAGTAACACTGAATGGAAACATCAGCTGAAATCACAATAAAGTCTTTGGTAACAATAACATTAGATTGATCTTTTGCTGGCCTTATTTCACACAAATAAATTTTTTGTTGTTATTTGTGACACACAATCCCATATATTGTGTTACGCAGAGACGTGTGGTGAGGGAAAAATCAGACTTCACTCTGTCTTAACTGAAGTAACTACTTTATTGTCTCTTGCCAATATCATGCACATACAGACAGCAACTTCTCAAAATGGCCCCCAATCCATTTCCTGCCCACTTTAAGTACTCTAAAGACCACGCCTTCTCAATTCAGACTGGCCTATAAATGAGCTGCAATTGAGGCAGGCCTCCTCTTTACTGGGAAAACGAGATGGCCGCTACGGAGGTAACCTGCGGAGCACTTTGTTACATTAGTCCTTCCCAACATTACTCACTACCGGGACAATGCTGGATGGTGAACTGGTATGGCTGGAGGGCTAGGCACCAGCGCAGTATCCTCACATTTTGATGTTGCTTGGAGTGCATCCATACCAGCGGTCTGTGATCTGTCTGAGGAACAAATTCTCTTCCAATTAGATAATATTTCAACTTAATTCCTTCGTTTCTACTGTAGAGTATTTTTTTCTCCCTGTCAAACAGCTTTTTACTTATGAAAAGCACAGGTTTTTCTTCACCAGCTACTCCCTGAGCCAGTACTGCTCCAAGTCCAAAATTTGAAGCATCTACTTGTGCAACAAGTGGCTTGGAAAAATCAGGGCTTTGCAAAAAATGTGCTTCAGAAATCCGTCTCTTTCAAGATTGGAAGGCATGTTCACAGTCATCATTCCACATCTCAGGGCTCGCAAAATCGCTAGCCTGGGATGTCGGGCTACAAAAATCCATCTCAGCCCTGCCCATCGGGCTATCATAGGAAGGAAAAGTATATGTCAATGCTTTTGCATTCTTTCGCAAATGTAGCTGGCTAATTATGTCATTGGCATCGATGACCACTGTCAATATGTGACATTTGAAATTGCGTTTGAATTTGCGCTTGTTTGTTGCTTTCACTTTCACTTTGCGATCGCGCAAACTGTGTATAGAGAGCAGCAGTACTAATTGGTGAGTGACAGATTAATTGAGCACCAATTCCTCTGGCATCGTCTTATCAATCGTTAGCTTACTATTCAAACATGACAAGTGAAATCTCCCGCAGCAAGCTTAAGCATGTCATAGAGGTTAACTGCGCAGAGAATCGCTGACCGTTATGTAAGTACGTGTGTAAAAGCAGATGGATTTACGCAGGTATTTTAGTTCTGCAGAGCCAAATAAGACAGGTCAGGGTGAAGAAGGGATAGCCAAAGAAAAGCCTACCACAAAATGCAAAGGTTCAGACTATGAGGCAAAAAGAAAGCACAGCTTTTCTGGTTTCATGGACAAAAGAATTTCTGTGGCTGGAATATGACAAGCTAAATAATGTTCTGCCGGGTGTGTTGTGAGTTTCCCTCGGTTTCTGAGTCGACAAGCGCCTTTGTTACTGGGACCAGTAATTTTAAGAAAGTCCCCATCAGAACCCATGAGAAATGCAAGAAATGTATTATTGCTCAGTCCTCAGTATCTTTCCCAGAACAAACACCAATTTCAAAAAAACATACTAAAAATAAACCAAGCACAACCAGAAGTCCTGAAAAAGCTGTTTAGAACAGCATACTATGTCGCAAAGAGTGAACTGCCATTGGCAAAATTTAGCAGTCTTTGCAAACTTCAAAAAGCAAATGTCGTAGATCTTGGTTCCACTTACCTCTTACCTGTGATTTCAGTGGCAATTTCAAATTCAGGATTTTTTGTAATTTGTGTTTTAACTATTTTTTGATTGGTGTTTTGTTTCCTTTACAATATTATACTTTAATGTATAATACTGTAAAGGAAACAAAACATTAATCAAAAAATTGCTCTCTTTTTTTATTCGGGCTACTTAAATTTATTTTGGGCTACCAAAAACTGAAGAGTGCCTGCCCGAAGTTCTACCAGTGATTTTGAAATTTTTGCAAGCCCTGCATCCTTTAGAAATGTTAAATCTTGTTAGATCCGTAAGAGGGGCTGCCAAGGTTGAGAAATGGGGAATAAACCTCCGATACCAACCAGGCCCAGAAATGACCTGACTTGCTTCTTGGTTTTGGGTCTGGGGATTGTTTGTATAGCCTTTACCTTTTTCAACTCGTGGCTTTATTTGTCCATGGCCAACGAATGTATCCTAGATACTTCACTTCTTCTTGTCCCAGGCACACTTGCTCACATTCAGAGTCAAACCAGCCTCTGGATCTTTGCCAATCACAACCTTTAGATGCTGCAGGTGTTCCTCCAAAGACTTCACTGTAAATCACCACATCATCCAGGCTAGGCAGCTGCAAACTTTGAACAACCATTAAGGATAATGTCCATCTAACCTTTGAAAAGTTGCAGGTGCCCCATGAAGACCAATGGGGCACCTGCAACTAATGTATCTACTCTTTTCCTAGTCTTTCCAGTAGCTCATCAATCCGTGGCATTGGATAAGAATCAAAACAGGAAATACTGTTTAGCTTTCTCATGTCTGGACAAAATCGAAGTTGAGTGGAGTCTCTTTGGAACAAGTACAATGGGGTTTGACCACTCACTCCTTGATGGCTCAATCACTCCCAGTTTCAGCATCATCTTAATCTCCTTCCTCAACAGTCCCACCATCCGTTCTGGTGTCCTGTAAGGCTTAAGACGAACAGGTTTTGTGTCTTTAAAAATGATGTTGTGTGTTATGACATCTGTTCGCCCCGGCGTGTCTGAGAACAAAGATGGAAAAGATTGCCTCACCTCATTCAACTGATGCCACTGATCTTAAGTCAGATGTTCAGGAGGGTCTTTAGATTTGGCCATGCCTCTGAATGGACTCATCTCAGCTTCTCCAACTTCTAAAATGCCACTGTCTTCAGGCTGAACATCTTGTACCATCAAGATTTGCTTCACACCTGTTTCTGGGGCATTTCTTTCATGATACTCTTTTAACAAGTTTACATGTAGCAGTTGCTTCGATTTATGTTTGTCTGGACAGAAGACCTCATAAGTCACTGGGCCATTTTTTTCTGGCCACAGCAATGACTGTAGAAAACATGGACGACGCGACAGCGCCTCCTCCCATTGTGCAAAAACAAAGCCAAAATACCCCGCTTGTGGAGGCTGCCATCTTGCATTTTTGGAGCCAGAGTCTGCGCAGTAGTGACTTGAGGTGGAGCGACTGTGTAATGCACCCGCTGGACATGACCGCAACCACGCCCCCCTACACTTTTTATGTAGCCCGGCTGCTCCAGTTTTTAGCTGGTTTACCGCGACTAAGGATTCCTTTAATTAAGGTAAATACAACCATTTCACTGTTATGAAAAAAGACACACAGCTTATCATCTTATAGTTCTAAAATCACTCTGTTATTAATTCGTTTGCTAGATTAGCCGCTGGCATACGCAATGTGTTGGGGGCTTGTTGCTAGCTAGTTAGCGATGTTACACACCTGTTACTCTAGTAGTCTGTATTATTGAAGGATTCAGCACTTCTTAGGTTTTGTTATCCATTTTTTAGACAGCGATAAGATCAGCTGCACACTCCACAGAGGCCCAGAGTTACAGTGGCTTGCAAAAGTATTCGGCCCCCTTGAACTTTGTATTGAAAGACCAATACAAATTGGTGTACATGTGAGAAGTGGAATGAAAATCACATGATTCCAAACATTTTTTACAAATAAAAAACTGAAAAGTGGGGTGTGCGTAATTATTCAGCCCCCTTTGGTCTTAGTGCAGTCAGTTGCCCATAGACATTGCCTGATGAGTGCTAATGACTAAATAGAATGCACCTGTGTGTAATCTAATGTCGTACAAATACAGCTGCTCTGTGACAGCCTCAGAGGTTGTCTAAGAGAATATTGGGAGCAACAATACCATGAAGTTTAAAGAATACACCAGACAGGTCAGGGACGAAGTTATTGAGAAATTTAAAGCAGGCTTAGGCTACAAAAAGATTTCCCAAGCCTTGAACATCCCACGGAGCACTGTT
>NW_024585036.1:4193-10685 GCF_018398535.1 Haplochromis burtoni
CAAGCGATCATTCAGAAATGGAAGGAGTATGGCACAACTGTAAACCTACCAAGACAAGGCCGTCCACCTAAACTCACAGGCCGAACAAGGAGAGCGCTGATCAGAAATGCAGCCAAGAGGCCCATGGTGACTCTGGACGAGCTGCAGAGATCTACAGCTCAGGTGGGGGAATCTGTCCATAGGACAACTATTAGTCATGCACTGCACAAAGTTGGCCTTTATGGAAGAGTGGCAAGAAGAAAGCCATTGTTAACAGAAAACCATAAGAAGTCCCGTTTGCAGTTTGCCACAAGCCATGTGGGGGACACAGCAAACATGTGGAAGAAGGTGCTCTGGTCAGATGAGACCAAAATGCAAAACGCTATGTGTGGAAAACTAACACTGCACATCACTCTGAACACACCATCCCCACTGTCAAATATGGTGGTGGCAGCATGCCTCGGGCTTATGGGATCACGCGATTTGTGAGACCAAAATGTGTAAGGCTTTTTATTGGGGTTGGCCCAAAAGTTATGTGCGCAGAAACACGCTAACAACGATTGTGGCTCGGAACGGCGGCATTGTGGCAACAGAAGCAGAACACGCATTATTAAGACACACGACATAAAATATGCGACCACACACAAATAGGCACCTCAGGCCTGTATTTAAGCACCACTCATCACGCACTTGCAATTTCAAGACAGGGTATAGGTGCGGAACGGAAAAACCTGGCACTACCCCCTATGCACAAACAGCACGGATCATGACTATATAATCTGGGAAGCGGGCTTACCTCACTCAAGAGGGGAGGCACAGAGGAAGGGCGTGGTTACAGTGGAAAAATTAAGATGCGGTGAAATTATGGAATTGGCACATGTGTGAGAAGTCAGATTTGGCAACCGACGCCATTCAACAAAACACACCAGAGCCCAACCCGGCTTAATTGCTTCGAGATAGATAAACTGCGTGGCGGAGTGCTCGCCACCAAAGACCTCCCTCGAGTTATCCTGCAGAGGGGCCGGAAGAGTTCCACTTCACAGCAGAAGAAACCACGACACCTACCAAACATGAAATGCGGCCAGAGACCAAGTCTGGGGGTGCGTCTCTTCACAGGGACATGAATGGTCAGAGTTGATGCAGGAAGATGACTAAACATAAAGCCAGGGCAACAATGGAATGGTTTAAAACAAAAATCATCCATGGCTAGACTTGAGATGCGAGGTCCCCAGTCAAAGTCCAGATCTAAATCCAATCGAGAATCTGTGGCAAGATCTGAAAACTGCTGTTCACAAACGCTGTCCATCTAATCTGACTGAGCTGAGCTGTTTTGCAAAGACGAATGGGCAAGGATTTCAGTCTTAGATGTGCAAAGCTGGTAGAGACATACCCTAAAAGACTGGCAGCTGTAATTAGCAGCAAACACGCTTCATTTAAGAAACACCAGGAAGACTGAAGCTCATGGCATTGATCAAGCAGGACTCATGATCTTCACCAGCAGCTCCCTAACAGCGAAATCTTCAGCACTCCTCTGGACTCTGGACTTTTACATAAAGATATTATATTCAGTCCTGTAGAAAGTTATATATTTAAAAATATATTATCCTCTCTGGCTACTCTGGTATGAATAACTCTGCATCACTTTATGGTAAATAACACACTATCTGCAAAAAACTGTTTGTAGTTTAACATACAAGTGGCAACCTTTGACCATCATCAGGTTTTATTTAATTGTGTTAGAGAAAATCTCATGTGCTCTTCATGCAGCTGAGTACATCAAGTGTTTAAAATGGAAGCTGTGCAGGTCTGAGATCAGCAGCTCTCTGAAACACCAAACTGAGGTACTGTTAATGCTGATATATAGTGACACAGATACAGGGGTGATTAATCCTTTTTTGTCTTTTCGTCTTTAACTTTATCAATAAAACAGCTGCAGCTTTCACTGACAGCATATGTGGTGCTTTAACCTTTGTACTGTTTTCATCAGTTAATTTTGCAGTTAACATGTGAATATGTTGGATGATCTGTCTGCTGTCACTGGGTGGTGCTGAGGTCCGAATCTGAGGGCAGCTCCTGTAATCACAAAGAGAACAGAATCATCACAAACTGAAATATAAATTTTATCCCTCAAAATTGAAATAAAGCTGATTCTTCTCTGTCCTTGCACACCCAGGATCCGAAGTTCTTACATTTTTTTCAGTATTACAGTTTAATCCATAGTTACGGATTAATGAGGAGTTA
Source organism: Haplochromis burtoni (assembly GCF_018398535.1). Lineage (NCBI taxonomy): Eukaryota > Metazoa > Chordata > Actinopteri > Cichliformes > Cichlidae > Haplochromis > Haplochromis burtoni. The sequence goes on from NW_024585036.1 coordinate 6,414, forward strand.
AATGAAGTACAAACGGGTTTTTTTGGGGTTTTTTTTAAAATGGTGTTACTGTCTTTACAGATGTGGCAAGAGACTGAAAACATGCTGTTGTTTGCACATATTTAATATTCAGCTCTGCACAGGAGCTGAAGCAGAGTGCAGCCTGTTGCTTTTACAGTATAACACTTGTAATAAAAGTACAGTAACGGTAATTGGTGACTGAGCAGTTTCTCTTTCTTTAGTCAGGCTCAATTCATTCACCTGCACAATTAGCTAAACAAACTTTACAAAACATGTTTCCCTGACAGCCGAGTGCTCAATTTAGCTAGCTAGGTCTCAGGACCTAGCAAAGGACGGTAGTTATGGATTAGCTTGTAAACACGTTTAACTTACCGAAAAAGTGCAGCGGAGCCTCGGGTCCTTCTGTCGGGTAGTCCAGTTTACTGAAGAACACCTCAGGCTGTCAGGTTAAAACACTTGGTCGTGTTTTTGTAGCGTAAACGCTGGCCCTCCTCTCAGAGCCTACATTCTAGCTGCTATTCCCGAACAGAGATACGCAAGTTTCTCTGTGACTGCAGCTGTCAGTCAAAGCTGCTACGATGACGTTTCACACCAATTTAACATCACCGCGGTAGGAATTAGAATCAAACTTATGGGAAAGGAGACCCCTTGAACATAAATCAGCGTGATGAGAACTATTGAAAACAAAAGAAAGAATCTTTGGGAAAAAATTATCTGAGGAGAATTAATTTATTTTAGCCTGACCCCAGTCCCATCCGCTAACATGATGGAGGCGAGGTTTATGACCTATACTGCAGCCAGACACCAGGAGGCGATAGAGACATTTTGGCTTATTTTTGGGGAGCTGTCGCGTCGTCCATGTTTTCTACAGTCATTGAGTACGACGTGCCTAAGTTTTGTTTAATCTCTGATGGCATCACAATGGTACAGTGGCGCCACGCTGATGATAGAGCTTCCCGTGTGAAGGATGTTAATGTCTTTGTGGGGGCCATGACAACTGCACACGCCAGACTCATGCTGTATGATTTGTTAGACAACTTGCAGCAGCACATGCTGTATTGTGATACAGACAGTGTCATTTTCATGGCATGCCCTGGTGACTGGATGCCTCTGCTAGGGCCGTTTCTGGGGGATCTCACCAGTGAATTAGATTCTGGAGAGGGTGGTGTGGGGGATTACATTGTGGAATTTGTTTCCGGTGGGCCAAAATGCTACGCGTATCACACATCGCTGGGTAAGACACAGGTTAAATGTAAAGGCGTAACACTGAATGCCCTAAACTCGAAAGTTGTCATCCATGACTCCTTGAAAGGTTTAGTCCACAAGTTTGCAGCCAATCAGTCATCAGACGCACACCTAGTTGCCGTGTCTGATAGTATCAGACATGATAAAAAGAAGCTTCTTTTGAAAAATGAAACCATTGTGAAGAAAGTTAAAGTGGTCTAAAATAAGCGCCGTGTGCTCCAAGACTATACTATCCTACCTTATGGATTTTAAATTAGATCAGGGGTTTGATGCCAGGTTGCAGCACCCGTTCAGTATGGTGGTCAGCGGTCCTAATAACTGTGACAAGACTTTTTTTGTTAAAAGCATCATTGAAAACACTTACAGGATATTTCACACAGCACTGATAACATTGTGTATATATACTCATGCTGGCAGCCACTATATGACCAGCTTCTTAACATAAGAGGCAAACTTTGTTAACGGTATATCCGAATCTCTGGCTGATGACACCCTTCTGCCTACAGACAAGAATAATTTGTTAATTATAGATGATGTAATGAACGATGCCGCTAACAATTTAGAAGTACAAAATGTGTTCACAAAGTATGTGCATCATAGGAATTTGAGTTGTATATATCTGGTTCAGAATCCAGTAGAACTATTTCCTTGAACACTAACTGCCTTGTACTGTCTAAAAATCCAAGAGATAAATATCAGGTCATGCTTTTAGGTAGGCAAATGTTTCCTGGTAATACTAATTATTTTATAGAAGTGTTTAATGATGCCACTCCGCCTCTTTATGGTGATGCAGGGGTGAGGGATTTTGTTGCGGAGAATGTTTTGACACACATACCTAAAAGGAGTTGGAGGAATGCAGAACTTATTCTATCAGCGCTAAGCCGTTTGCCACTTTATTTCTTACAATGACAAAGACACACATTTATGATCTGATTAAAGCTGTCACAACCACGCCCACTTCTGAGGGTTTGACACTTATCGGCTGGACAGAGTTTTTCAAGGCTGTTTCAGATTTTAACATATCGTTATCAGCCATATCTAACACTGGCATATGTAAGACCATCGCCATGTTTAAAACTGATCACACACTGCCTGAAGACCATGTTTTTTTAAAACACACACCAAAAAAGAACACCCCTGGCGGACTGCTGCGACATAGTACACTAAAAAAAAAAAAGAAATGAGGGACGTCTTGTTGAGTGGTTGAATTTTTGAATTCAGCCTTTTTCTTATCACAGCTGTAATGTTTGGTTTTTTTTGCTTTGTTTTTGCTAAAATGTTTGCATGTTGTTGTTTTTTCCACTTATTGTTGCTAAATTGTTTTGTTTTGTTTTCTTTCATTACTGTTAACGTATGTTTTTTTTCTTTTATTACTGTTAAATATTTTATGTCTTTATGCAGTCTGTTTGTTTTCTTTTATTGCTGTTAAAACAAAGTATGGTGTGAATGTATAATATACAAGAAAAATTTTGATAATAAATACCAAATTATTGTTCTCACTAGTACATATCAGTATGCGCATTGCATCCATGCATAATCGCTACATACTGAAAAAGGCTGTATGTTGCTGACAAATCGACACACCGTAGCTAAACATTCTACAAGTCCCCCTTTTTTATCTGCTCTATGGCAGATAAAACTAAACTAAATCCCTCAGCATAATGTTTTCATACTGTGACTCCCCATTTCCCAAAAGTGGCATCATGGTGTCGGCCTTTGTATCAGATTCTCCCACAGAACGATTGATGAGTCTTACAATCAAAGCTCTGATACAAGGCACACAACAACACCCACATGTCACTAATACTGCAATAAAAACAGACAAAGAAACCATAATTGACATAATAAAACCTTTCCATTGCCCAAAGACAGAGGTCATCCAAGCTTCCAACGGGTTATCCACTCCCGAATGCTCATGCATTGTAATGGACAACGTTCTCAGACCTTCCAGCGCTCGGGTCACAGAGCCGTCGGGAGCTGTATTATTTGGAATAAAAGTACAACACATATCCCCAAACATCGCGCAAACGCCCCCTTTTTCTCCCAACAGCATATCTAACGCCATCCGATTTTGTACTGCCATTAAAGATGTTGGACCTAACTGCTCAGCAAGTCCTTCAACCGCGTCCCTGGTAAGGTTTGCCAATCTCAGAACATTGTAGTGGACATAATTAATACGATCCACATTCTTATTTGGAGTTACTGGAAAAAATGCAGAAATTATGGGAAGATTTTCAAATCCTCCAGCAACCTGGTCAGCTAACTTAAATTCATTAGGGACACCCCTAGGGACTCCAATGGCATCTATATACATTGGTGATCCTAATGTAAGATCAAACAATCCTGGTGACCGTTTGGCCAACACATGGCGTCTCCGTCTAGCTGTCAATTGAGCGGTGCCGGGCTTACCCCCCCTTTTCACCTACTAAAACGAGAGGTGCACCTAAACGTACCATAGCACAGAGACCAGAAGTCCCACTAGGAATTCTAACATATAATCTGTACCCACCACAATAATAATACAAACCAGCACGTGCCCACAGGCCTATTTCGGTGCCAGTGTCTTTTGATACTTTTCCTCTGGCCCGGTACGTCACAGTGCACCAATCGGCGTTAATCTCCCCGGCCTCATGCTCATGTCTGTCAGGGAAAGACACAGTAAAGTTAAAACATGTATAGTTGGCTTTTCTTGGTGTGAAAGGACCAAGTACAGTGTCATTAGCTATTGGTGGAAACAAACTAGCTAACGTAGTACAATTACCTTCAGAAACCGCTTCTCTTGTGAGTCTGAGCATGCATTCAAATCCCCACTGATCTTCAGGATATAGGGGAGCTGGTTCTGTGAAAAGATGTGGGCGAGCAGCTGCGCACACCACACAATCTGAAACATTTTGTTCTCTAGCATTTTGGATGAGCCAGTCTAGCCACAGATTGCTATCACGATAGCCAGTGGCCATTGAAATGAGCTGTTTAGGTTTGAGTCTTGTATAATCTACTTCAAGTATTTGTGGGCCCGATTCAGAAAGT
>NW_024585037.1:0-10677 GCF_018398535.1 Haplochromis burtoni
CACTCAGACACCAACATTCGACTTATTCCTCAACTTATCAAAAACCCAACCCCTTACTACTAAATCAAGCGGAGCCCGAACTTAAAAGTCAGCCAGGTAGCTCGAACACCCAGGAAGCAACTACTAGAGATCTCACACCACCTCTCACCGACACATACCCCAAACAGACACAGTCTTCCTTAGAAAGTAATGCTACCCCTGGCTCTTCAGATACAAGCTAATGACAAATATCTCTGCCGTCTTAAAGTATACATGGATTACAGTGAGATTAATTTGTAAAGAATTGAATCAGTCTCACACACAACCACTTGCCTGAGCACGGTCCTCAATTCTTTGTATTGGTTCTTCTCGATTTTTTTTTGATAAATTTGTTATTAGCGTACTCACCTACAGTCTCGCACCTACTTCTGTCGCGCATGTTTTTATAACTGAATTCTCTGTATCGTTGAATGCACTTACAATTATTTTGCCTTTTATAAGAAATAATGCTTTTGCGTGCTAGTTGTTCAACCACCAATCAGACTGAGTGAGATCCAGATGCTAAGAAAACAGCGATCTTTTTCTCTATCCCTTCATACAAAAGAAGATCCAATTTTGTAGTTTCTGGTTCCAAATTCTGTCTAAGGTTATGAACAACGCTGGTATAAAAAACAAGCCTTTCCATGAGTGATTTCCTAAATAAAAAGAATTTCCATACCTTTAATTACTGGAGAATTCAATATCATCATGTCTGGTTTGTGATTCGTTATTAAGTGAAAATCCTAACTAGAACATCTTTTCTCTCTATTAAACCGCTCAACTCTAAGCAACAGAAAGTGTCTCCTTTTCATATATTTAAGAGGAATCCACATAAAACAAACACCGTATTAAACCTGATTTGCATCTGAGTACTTTATCCTCTAAACATCCACGGCCACACACATTTTTTGACACAATAAAACACGCAAACGTTTTCATTCCCATTAAACGTGCAAACACTCAACACATGCACTCAGACTATCACTTTAATCACAACTCAGCAACTCAGCATATAATGCAGTTAATCTGAAATCTCTTTTTCTCTCTGAAACAAAGTGACAGCAGACTGAGTCAAAGACAGAAACCTTATTTAAACACCAAATATTCACCGGCTTCACTTCCTGATCCAGGATTCAAAGAGGACGTTGCACTTACTCAGCTTCTTCCCATGAACGTCTTCACTCTGCAGCTCTGCTGTCTGGACCAGGTCTGTGTAGAAACAGAGACAATCTTCTGCTTCATCAGTCCTCTGTGTCTGCAGGCTGAAGTCACATTAAACACTTCACACCAGCAAAGAGTCTGAAGCTCACAGCTCAAAGGTCAGCTGCTGCACCTTGTGTGATATTGTTTGATCAATAATTAACCTGCAGCAGGTTTCTGCTCCAACTCCAACACACTGAACAACCCTGAGAACAAATCAGATGATGTGGGTGTGTCTGCAAGCTTCAATAGTATTAAACACCTCACACCAGCAATGAGTCTGAAGCTCGCAGGTTAAAGGTCAAAGGTCAGCTGCCACACTGTATATAACATTTCAATATGTATACAACCTGACTGTGGGCGTGTGTGCAGCCATAACTCAGACGCTTTGACAGTTAACGTGCACAGGTGAAGACTCAGAGAGACTTGCACCCCGCATTGGTCTTACGCCTTTATTTATACCTTCATGGTACATGGTGAAACACAGAGATAAAGCAGGAACTTAACTGCACGCCCTTCACTCGTGGGTGGAGAACATGCAGTTCCTTAATCTAACAATAACAGCTGGTTTTCACAACTTATTGTGGTTAATGCTTTGTACGCTATCTATGGTGAACCTTCTGTTGCTATGTGCTGATAAGTAGAATATGCTTAAAGAAACTGACAGAAAAACAACTGCTTTATATGTGCCGGCAGTCAGGGAGTGTGCTCTCATGATAATTAAGTTTTGCACGTTCCTCTGACTGCTACAAGCATAAGGGAAATTTAAACATAATACACTCATATTTATTTCGCTTAAGGCATATATTCATAAAAGATAAAAATACTGTAACATATTCCCTCCTGTTGACATTTTCCTTATGTACAACACTGTGGATACATCAGTTAGTAGCTTCTTGTCAAGACATTTTCGGCTAAAACATCATTTAACAGTGCTGGTATTATCATTCATATCAGACGGTGCTCTGGTCTTCGTCGTCTAAGTCCATTTGTGGTAATGTAACATAAGCATTGATTGAAGCTGTTACCATGTTTGATATCATGTTCTTCAGACAAGGTATTATACATGTGGCAAAGATACATAAGAGCAGTAGCAACAAACCAATGGCAATTAGTCCTTTGATTAACAGGGACTTCCAAGAGCCGCTTAATAGCCATGTGCACCAGTCATCAGTGCTGGTGACATAGTCTTGTTGTTGCACATTTCTGAGTTGCTTTAAAGTGTTCAGAGCGGCGGTCATGTTAGGCGAGTGTACATCGTCGGGAATGTAGGTACAGCAGGTGGTATTGAAAAGCACACACAGGCCTCTCTTTTCAGCTAGGATCATGTCCAGTGCAACCCGGTGTTGCATTACCGTGATGCGTACTGCGTCGATTTCTTCGTTCTGAGCCTTATTGATCTTCGTGGAAGCGTTGAGGAACAGTCCGAACCGGTAGTCAAGTATCTCTATCCTCAACATGTTTTTTCCTGTGCCCACCCACGGAAAGAGTGAGTGCAGCACCTTCTGTCCGGTGGTCCACAGCTTGAATTCCTCTGGAACGTCCGTCCCCCAGACAGAGTCATGTGACTGGATGTCAGCTGTATCACGGCACTTCCTTCCAGACGCCTCTGGTGTGATTTTGAAGGTGTGATCTGATACAAGGACTGGGGCGCAAAGACCGGTGCTGTTGGGTGGCAACATGAAGTAGGTCTTTTGGCCACATGCCCAGGCTGCGCCCTGCACCCAATATGTGCCTGTTGATGAGCCGTTGCCATGCCAGTCTGGTGCGGTCAGGATCACGGAACAGTTTTTGTTCTTCCCTAATTTCTTCAGACCCTGGGGTGTGCCAGACCAGCCGGTTTCTCCCGTGAAGTTGAAGCACACTGGGCGTTGCATGTCCGGTGGCAAGACGACCGAGAATGATTTCAGTTGTTTGTGGCTAACATTTACGTGTACCCAGTAGGCTGCGTTGCACGTGTAGTTGTTGTTTGGATATTCTTGGGTGCAGATTGTGATATTGTAGATGAATGCCTTTACACTTCGTGGGACTATGTGCCGTGTTGCGTTGGCGCATGTTTCGGGGCTCTGGTCCTTTATGGATCCTCCTATGACCATCACGGGATTTCCAGGCGTCGAGCAGTTGCTGGTGATGGCTTTGTCATATATGCACAGAGCTTCGGACATGGTTGGGGCCTTCCCATACACTGTGGCATGAAGTGCAGTTGTAGGCATATGTGAGCAGACGTAGCAGTCTGAGATGTTGCGTTCCGCATGCACTCTGTCATAAACATATCTGTACCACGCGTTGTTCAACCATGGGTGGTTGTGCTCTTTGTCCATGTCCTTCAGGTGTGTGTTGTCATGCGACCACTTCTTCTGCAGGTGGTGCTGTGTGTCTTCCGTCTTCCGGGTGAGCATTAGCAAGCTCACCAAGAGCGCAGTGCCAGCCACTAGGAGGACGAGTGTCTTCATGGTGACCAGGCACACCTAAATCTCTGGTGAGTAGACTATCAGCGAGGAGAGAAAGGTGGGATATACCCAATCGGCCCTTCCTCCACCAATAGATTACCTAGAGATTAGGGGAGCCGGCGTCTAAGCGTCTGGGTTGTCACTCACTTTTTTACAGTGGCTTTGGTGGATCCAAGATGGTCTTTCTGCTATTTTACCGTAAGTGGGGTTGGTGTGGTAAGTAAGACTTGGTACGGGCCTTCCCACCTCGGTGAACTCCAATTCTTTCTCTGGAGTACTTTGATCAGGATCCAATCACCTGGTTGCAACCTGCAAGACACTGGAGAGATATCACTCGGCAGTTGGCTGTTTAACACAATCTCTTTATTTTCAAGCAGCTTAGTCATCCACTCTGCTAAGGTGGTTTCTCTTATAGACTTGTTAATAGGCTCACTAGTGAGAGGCAGTGGAAACGGCCTCCCGTGAACGATTTCAAAGGGTGTGAGTTTTTGTGACCCTTGGGTCAGTCTCATCCACATTTTTACTAGACCCAAACATTCAGGCCACGGCCTTCCTGTCTCTTCCATACATTTTCTCAATCGTTGTTTTATTGTGCCGTTAGTTCTTTCCACTAATCCGGCACTTTGTGGGTGATATGCACAATGATGTTTGATGCTGAATCCTAGAGCTTCAGAGACTTTGCTAATTACATCATTAACAAAATGTGTTCCATTGTCTGACCTTATCAGACTGGGAATACCGTAAGTGGGGATGAAATGATTGCATAAGCATTTTGCTACGGAGATTGCGTCTGCTCTTTTTACTGGATATATTTCAGGCCATTTAGAGAATACATCTATTATTACTAGAGCATATTTTGATGCTTGACATTCATTGAGTTCACTGAAATCCATGTGGATTGTATGGAACGGATGAGGTGGTGTGGGGAAATGGCCTCGTTTTGGTCTGAGGTTTCCCTGTGCATTATGTTTTTGGCAGATCATGCATGTTCTAATGAACTCCTGTGCTGAGTTTTCGAAATTTTGAGTATAGAAGTGTTTAGAGAGGATCTCAGACATTCCCCCCTTTGACAGATGTGTTGAACCATGTGTCACTAATGCTGCCGTTTTATGCAAAGATTACCATTAGAGGTAACCATGCCTCTATTTTGCCATATTTTCGCGAAATGGTGCACTGCTGCAAAAACATACTGACTGTCTGTGTGTATGTTTATGCTTTTTCCTTCATGCAGCTGACATGCTCGCACAACAGCCGTAAGTTCCGCACTTTGTGCAGAGTTTGAGGAAGTTAAAGGTTTCGCTTCTATTACTTTATCTACAGTAGTTACAGCGTAGCCAACACAGTTTTTGCCCAAACTATTCTTAGATGCTGAGCCATCTACAAAAATGTCTGTGAAAGTAGGCTGTGGTGTGCTGTAAATATCAGCTCTTGGTTTCGTTTCCTCATCTAATTTTTGCATGCAGCAGTGTTTTTCACCATCTGCTGATGTGGGGAGAAGTGTGCTTCGGTTTAGCTGTCCACACTTCTCGATTGTAATGTTTGACTGTGAGAGCAGAATGCCTACATATGAGAGTTGTCGTGCATGTGTGAGATAAGACAAGTCGGCTTGTAGTAAAATGGAGGCAACAGCGTGAGGGACTCTAACAACTAGAGTGTGCCCTAGGACAATGTCAGCTGACTTTTTAACAGCTTCAGCAGCAGCTGTACAAGCTTGTACACAAGTAGGCAAACCGGAAGCGACAGAATCTAGTTTACATGAGTAAAAGGCTAGTGGGCGTTGTTTCTCTCCGAAGGCTTGTGTAAGAACGGCCTTCATGAAACCTGTGCCTCCGTCTACGTGCAGGTAGAATGGTTTGTCATAGTCTGGTAGTGCTAGGACTGTGCGCGTCTGCAAAGCGAGTTTGAGATCATTAAATGCTTTTTCTGCTTCTGGTGTCCATTCTATTTTATCTTTCAGCGCTAAGTTTTTTCCGTAGATTAGGTTTTGCAGTGGCTGGGCTAGCAGAGCATACTCTGGTATCCAGCATCTGCAGAAATTACAGAGACCCAAGTAACTCATCATTTGTTGTTTCGTCAGTGGCTTTGGAGCATTTTGTACTGCTAGTTTTCTGCTGTCTAACAGTGTCCTGCCTTCCCCTGAAAGTTTATGTCCAAGGTATGTAACCTCTTTACTCCACAGCTGTAGCTTGTGCTGGGAGACCTTGTGACCCTGTTCTGCTAAATGCTGTAGCACGGTCATGGTGTTTTTCCTGCAGTTGTCTTCTGTATGGCCTGTGATGAGAATATCATCAACGTACAGGAGAAACTGTCCAGGAGCTGGGAGTGTGCATGAGGACATAGACTTCTTTAATGCTTCTGCATACAGGGTGGGGCTGTTTTGGAAACCCTGCGGCAGTCTTGTATAAGTGTATTTTTCATTGTTGAAAGTGAATCCGAACAAGTGTTGTGAGTCTGGGTGTAATGGTACAGAGAAAAATGCGTTTGACAGGTCTATGACAGAGAACCACTGTTCTCTTGGTGTGACTTGATTCAAGATGGTGTGTGGGTTTGCTACTACAGGTGGGATTTGTTCTGTGACTTCGTTTATTGCTCTGAGGTCATGCACAAGTCGATATTTTCCCGTATTTGCCTTTTTTACCGGGAAGATTGGAGTTTTACAGGTGGCCTTAGTTGTTTTTACTAGAATGCCTGCCTTTTCCATATCTGCAATCACTGGCCTAATTCCTGCTTTTGCCTCTGTCGTTAAAGGATATTGTGGTTTAACTGGTCTGTAGGTTGTGGTGGTTCTTACTACGACAGGATCTGCATCCTTAATTAATCCTACATCTGTTGGTCCTGTTGACCACAGTGTTGTGGGCAGTTTTTGTAGCTCTGGGTGTGGCTCTAATGAGAGTGTATGTCAGTTCTCATTGTCTTCCACCACATGTGAGTCAATGCTGTCAGTCATGTGAGTAGCTGGTTGGGTGGTGAGCACCCACCCTAATGTGTATTTCATACATCCTGTTCTGCGACCCTGTAACCATCCTCCATGTGTCTCTTCGGTTTTCTCATATCTGTCTCTTTCAACTTGGGCAAGGATGTGGCCTAGATCTTTCCACTCAGTGCTATCATTATGAGCTACTGACACGTGTGGATTTGGCATTCTATTTACTCGCTGTACTGCCTCAGGCTGCAGCACAGAGCAGACTGCATTTCCGCTCTTTGTGACATAAAGGTGTTGTAATGTTAGCATTTGCGGGCCTAGTTTGTGTATATCTTTATCATATGCAGGGTCAGGACCTGGGCTGGATTTGAATCTCAATGTGTTGTGATAGTCAGTGTAGGGCTGTTTTGTTGAGGCGTCATTTAAAAATGACTGCAAACATTTAGAGAACATGTGCTGCTGTTTGTCCTACATTTCCAACACTGAATGAACCCTGAAAATGTGATGGCAGGTGGCTGTCGAGATGAAATATTATTTTAAAACAGAGGCAGAATAATCTTCTCACCCGTGCAATGACTGACCAGTAGTCTACCTGGGAAGTTGAAGAAAGAAGAATCCGGGGGCGTCTCTTCACTCCAAGAGGAGGTGTCAAGGAGGCGTGAACCGTGATAGGCTGGGGCTCCAGTCTAGTGTTAGAGGAGAGTATGGGAATCAAAACCATGGGGTTGTGGGGAAATTGGAAAATAACTGGGGTGTTGGGGTGTGTGACTGTCCTAATATGTTTCTTTGTTTTGTGGCAGACAGGTGAATTGCCCAGACGCAGAGGTCCACCTGCTCCAGAGTCCAAATTGATTGAGTCGCCGAGAAAGGTTAAGCGTGAGGTCTCAGGTAAAAGGGATGAGTGCCTCAGCACATATGGTGGACTACAATTAGACTATGTTAATGGGTCTACCACTTCATTCACGTTTGATTTGTGCAAAGTGTTTAACTGTAAGGGCGCTGACAGTAGTTGGAGGGGATTTAATGTGTGGGTGTGTTGGGATTATGCTGTGAACACACATTGTGAAAGGGGAAGTCATCCTTATGCCAATTGGTGTCGGAATTGGAATCAGGTAAAAGGATACACTAGGGACGGTTGGGAGGTGTTAGACCAGGGGCCAGAAAATGAGCTAAAACTTCAGAGAGATTATAGTCCGGCCCAGAATCCATTGACCTTGTCGATGGGGAACTGGTGGTGTCAAAATTCCTTATATTTAGTTCTGGGTGTGGAAACTGTAGGGATAGATCCAAAAAGGTTAATAAAAGTTAATTTTCTTAGTAAAGCTAAACCAATGAGGCCTGTAGTGAGGGACAATGGAACATCATTGATAAAAATTGGCCAACCCTCAGACAGGAAGGTAGTTGCAGTTGACTACACTCGCCTGAAACCACAAGATTTAATTGAACGTGCCACGGGATTCAGTGACAGTAATCTCTGGTTGGATTGGGTGGCTCAAAATGCTAGGGAACAGCATGTAGATAATTGTGTTGCTTGTGCTACAGCTAGACCTCGTTTGTTTACTGAGCCTCCACCTCTGTATCCGGAGGATGAGTGGGGTTATAATTGCATGTTGAGATTAACTAGAGAAGCTGTGGCCACGGGTGACTGCATCACATTGTCAAGTTTATATCCACCAATTGACAAGCGTACACAAACAGGTTCATTCATACCTAAACAAAATAATTACACATGTTTTGAATTTTCTACAGACGTCGTGAAATACACACTGGGGGAAATTGACCCTAGTTGGTGTGAGAGAACGCTCACGGGAAGGACCACAAATAATGTAAGTGACCCAAACACCATAATAGGTACATGGGCTAGAGGGGGTTGTATTATTATTGTGGACATTACACCCTTTTGGTGCGTGTTCCTTTGGGGAGTGTGGGGACATGTGCTATGGTGCGGTTAGGAGCACCATTAATGCTTATAGGAAGTAAGGTAAAAGCCATTCCACAACATGACACACGTACATTGACAGTCAGGCGTAGGAGACACATGTTGAGGGAAAGAAGCATTACACATATTTATGACCCAAGAGCGGACTCGCCTACCTGGATTGACTCTATTGGAGTTCCCAGGGGAGTTCCTGATGAATATAAATTAGTTAACCAAATAGCGGCAGGATTTGAAAGTGTGTTCATATGGATAACTCCAAATAAAAATGTTGATCGCATTAATTATATTCATTATAATTTGCTGAGGCTCTCTAACCTTACCAGGGACGCCATGGTGGGGTTTGCGGAACAATTGGGGCCGACGTTGCTAGTGGGAGTGCAAAATCGAATGGCTCTGGATATGTTGTTGGCCGAGAAAGGAGGTGTGTGCGCCATGTTTGGTCACATGTGTTGTACTTTCATTCCCAACAACACGGGTCCGGATGGCTCTGTAAACAGAGCTCTGGAGGGGTTGAAAACTTTGTCCAAAACAATGCATGAACATTCGGGAGTAAATAATGCGCTGGAGGATTGGATGACGTCTGTTTTTGGGCAATGGAAGGGTGTGTTTATGTCTGCCATGTTTTCTTTGGTTACTTTCATAGGAATTTTGGTTGTAGGTTGTTGTCTCATTCCTCTGGTCAGACGGGTGTTAGTGAAGCTGGTGGAGAGGGCTGTGGATCCAGGGCCAACTGGTTTGATTGGTCCGGGGTCTATGATGCCATTGAAGGAGGTGGCTGACTGGTCCGAGGAGTGAGACAATTGAGAGAAGTGTTGGCCTCTTCGAGGTCAAAGAGGAGGAGTGTCGAGATGAAATATTATTTTACTGTACTATTAATAATCATTATTGTTAGTGTTGCATCACTTATGATTTATCATTATTCTCATTTCATTGATACATTTATTGAAACTGTTGATGTTATTTTAAAGTCTGTATTTCAGGTGTTAGTATAACTACATTATAATCTTATATACACATATATTGCTTTGTGTGCTTATTAAAGAGTTGAAGTTAATTAATGGTTTGAAGCTACAGCCGACGCGAGTTCGACTGATCAGTGGAGCAAAGTTCAAGCTGAAAGAATAGCCTATATATACAATTTAACATATATTATACATGATTGCTTGACAGATGAAAATAAAGGCCGTGTGCCCTGTGGTATTGATGTTTGCCTGGTAACAGATGACGCAGAGGGAGGTCATGCGCTAAGGTTAAAACACAGACACATAGTCTGCCTGAGTATAAAGTAGTTGGTAACTGATTGCAAAAGTTGTGTACCTGCATACGTGACAGTTTTATTCTGATAGGCCTAGAACAGTATAATAACAGGATGCATCTGTTAGGTGGAGGAACATCGGAAGGAACTGTTCTTTTTAGAATATCTCCTAAGATAGAATTACTGGAACATGCATGTTGTTTTTCATCTGTAGTGACGCATGTCACCATGGTCATCATATCTATAAGTAGCACACCCCAACCATTGTTCGGGGAAAATCGACGCTGTGTGAGTGATCGTGCTCGACTTCCCCCGATATATGTTTAATAAAATCCTTGTTTTGACGCACCTTACTGGGACTTTGTAGTCGTTTGTCTCTCTCCTCAAAAAGAACAGGTGACATGGCATATTGGAGTTCACATGAAATATCGGCTGTATGAAGACTGGAAAATATAGATGATAAAAACATGCAGCCAAACATCTGTGGACATGGATAAACTATCTGATCCAAAAAGCAGGAAGTGACACAGCTAGAAAATGAAAGTGTGTAACAGCTGAAGTCAAATGTAATGCAGAGTTGAATCTGCACTTGGATCCATCTGTGAAAGGTCCACATGTAGGGATTACATGAGTCATGATGTTTGTCAGTCCAGCTTGAAAACTCCATCTACTGTGGGCTACATATACTGGGCTGATAGCGCCATAGTGTTGGAAAGAAACTATTCAATGTGCATATTTTAAAATCAGAGGCTCTTCTAACACAGGAGCCATGTTGAGTTTAGATTCCAGCTGACCACCGGCAGTCTGAAATGGAATGAACAGTGTTGGGAAGGTTACTTTTAAAATGTATTCCACTACAGATTACAGAATACATGCCCCAAAATGTATTTTG
>NW_024585038.1:0-1573 GCF_018398535.1 Haplochromis burtoni
TTTGACAGTATTTTTAAATCTACATTTAAGAGTGATATAGGACGATATGATGAACACTCTAATGGATCCTTATTTGGCTTCAATAGGAGTGAGATGGTCGCTTGTCGAAGCGTTAGGGGAAGACATTTTGAAACCAATGACTCAATGAACATGTCTCGTAATAAAGGTGATAAACTGTCTTTAAAGGTCTTGTAAAATTCAACCGGATACCCATCCGGACCCGGGGATTTGCCATTCTGCATTGAGCTAATCGCCAATTTAATTTCTTCCACCGTAATTTGCTCCTCCAATTGGCCTCTGAATGCCGAGGTTAAAGTCGGAACTGTCATTCCACCAAAAAAAGACTCAAACAGTCCAGGCGTGTTTAAAGATTCCGAATCATAGAGACTGGAATAGAATATTTTGAAACTCTCATTTATTTCTTGTGGTGTAGTGGTGACATGTCCAGATTCAGTCCTAATTTCAGGGATTACACGAGTTGCTTCTGATTTACGAAGCTGATGTGCTAAAATTTTAGATGCTTTTTCTCCGTGCTCATACCATCTTCCTCTAGATTTAAGAATCATAGACTCTGACTGCTGGGTTGAGATTAAATTAAATTCAGTCTGTAACGTTAGTCTTTGTTTATACAAATCTGGAGAGGGGGTTGTAGAGTGTTGCTCATCCAATTGCGAAATAAGGTGTATCAATTCAGAAAGACGTTTCTGTTTTCTAGTATATGAACAGTATGATATAATATGGCCCCGTAAGAATGCTTTTAAGCTTTCCCAAACCGTACTATAGGCCATGCCAGGCGTAATGTTTGTTCTTATAAAGATATCAATTTGTTTGGAAAGATATTCCACAAACTCCTTATCCGACAAAGAAAGAGGATTGAGTCTCCAGGAGTACACAAAGGGTTCATCCGGGAAGCTGAGTTCCAAAACAAGTGGACTGTGATCAGATATTACTATGCTATTGTATTTACAAGTCTTGATATTGGGAAGCAATTTTTTTGTCAACAAAAAAGTAGTCTATACGAGAATACGTTTGATGCACTGCAGAAAAAAAGGAATATTGTTTAGTGGAGGGGTAGAGAAATCGCCATGCATCAACAGCCCCATAGGTTTGTAAATAAGACTGTAACACTAATGAGGATTTAGGGAGTGGAAGTCTTTTATCTGAGGAGCGATCTAGTACTGGATCCATAACAGTATTCATGTCCCCTCCAAGGATCAATTGGTGTGTATTGATCTGTGGAAGGGAATTAAGAAAGTCATTGAAAAAAGTTGAGTCATTCCAATTCGGAGCATATACGTTTGCTAAAATAAGTGAAGTATTAAACAGGGACCCTGTCACAACTACATAGCGACCATTTGGGTCAGCTATTGTGTGAGAGACTATAAACGGAGTATTCTTATTAATCAAAATTGCTGCACCTCTGGCTTTACCATTGAATTTGGAATGAAAAATTTGTCCAACCCAATTTCATCTTAATCTGGCATGATCTGTATGCTTAAGGTGTGTTTCTTGAAGAAACGCTACATGTACTTTAAGATAAAGAAGATGAGAGAGTACCTTATTTCGTTTCACT
>NW_024585038.1:1997-3936 GCF_018398535.1 Haplochromis burtoni
TGACCCCGGAGTCCCTTTTAAGTGACAAGTACTGGAATATAGTTAACCTCCCAGGAAACAAGGGCAAACTCACCAACATCTGAGATTTCTAAATGAACATTGAACATGAACCTAAGCTAAACCAGAGATCGTCCGTTTATTGATTGACAAAAATATAGTCACGATGGTATGAAAGTCCCGGTGGTTCTTATGAAATGTCATTTGGGAGATGACTCAAACTTGGAGTCAATGAAATCTTTCACTGCTTTAGGAGAGTCGAATACCTGTGTTTCTCCATTAAACGAGATCCGAAGCCGGGCAGGATAAAGAAGACCGTAGCGAACTCCGTCTTTTTTCCGTAGTAGTCCCTTCACCTCGCTGAAAGCAGCCCGGCGTTTGGCCAGGTCGGCGCTGTAGTCAGGAAAGATGAAGATCTGCTTCCCTTGAAACTCCAGCCGGCCTTTCTGTCTGGCTAAGCGCTGTATCCGCTCCTTCTCCTGGTAGTAATGAATGCGAACAATGAACGGCCGCGGTCGCCCTCCCTCCGTGGGCAGCGCAACCGCCGCCCGGTGAGCTCTGTCCAGGATCGGAGCCTGCTCCAAACCGCCGGGACCACCCAGTACAACGTGCAACAGATCAGCAACAAATTTAGTGGGATTCCCTTGTTCGGCTCCCTCCGGCACTCCTAATATACGCAAGTTGCATCGTCTTCCCCGATTCTCCAAGTCGTCAGTTTTCAGCAGCAACTTCTTGTATTGGTTACTCAGATCTGCGAAACATGTCTCCATAACTTCTAGCCGCTTGTCCAGATTATTCAAGCCTTCTTCGTGTTCGCCCAACTTCTCAGTACATTCGTCAAGAGTGGTTTGGATGGGCGAAATGGCTCATTTAATTTCGTCCCGTAGGTTGTCATTTTCCTCTTGAATCACTTCTTTGACAATGTCGCGGAAAGCTAGCAGTGTCGCTGGGTCAACGGTAGTTTTGCTAGCGGTCCCTGAGCAGCTAACCTGCACTCCTTTAGCAGACTGCTTAGGAGGCATTTCACTTCGAGATAAAGAGGAAAGAACAACAGCTAAAACAATGCTGACTTTCTTAATAGAGCTTAAGAAATCTCTGAATTGGGCTACAATAGGTGAACCATAAAGTAATTTAACAGATAAATGGGACCTCGTGGTTTGCGCGTCTACTCCATAACGCGCCCCCTAGCGGACTCCGCATCAATGCCATTCTGAAAGAAAAAAATACATTCACAAATTTAGACATTTCTGCTAGATACACTTCTGATATTACAGTAAAACATTTTACATTCATGTAGTCTGCATTTTTATATAGACAAACCTCTTCACCTCTTACAACTTCAAAAACAGATTTAGGTGTAAGACAGGGGTGGGCATTCCAGGCCTTATAGGCTGGTGTCCTGCGGGTTTTAGATGCATTCTTGATCCATCACAGCTGAGTACAATTGCATTCTCAACATGTCTTGAAGTTCTCCAGAGGCCTGGTAATAAACTAATAACTTGATTCAGGTGTGTTGACCCAGGGTGATATCTAAAATCTGCAGGACACTGGCCCTAGAGGCCTGTAGTAGCCCACCCCTGTCTTTTTTAAGTTCCTACTGAAACTACAACCCACAAATTATTACACTACCTGTCTCAAATTACCATCATTATAGAATATAATTCTAAAATAAATATCACACTTATTAGCCTTCTTTAAATACATACAAATATTACAACCTGTCCAACTCCCTCTTCATAAACCACAGAAAAAAAATCACTTGTTTCTTTCTTCTTCTTTTTTTTAAAATAGCTAATACTGCCTTTTGAAAACATTTTACAATACACTTCATAAAACAAGGAAACATTATAGAAGTTGTTGAAATCTCCCAATTCTTTGAATCTTTGGGCTGAAGGAAGGACAATACTCGGTGTATAAATGCTCAATCAACAATCATTTATTT
>NW_024585038.1:4392-7405 GCF_018398535.1 Haplochromis burtoni
TCACACACTCTATATTAAAGGGTATAATGTGATCTACAGCAGTATTCTAATTTAAACTACTTTGATTACATATATAAGGTAACATATAATAACAGAATAATCTAACAAAGTTCACCAAACATTTATGTTAACACAGTTAAATACTTAACTGTGGTACTACCATTTTCTGAGATGGACACTAACAGTTTCACACTTCTGCAAGACAAAGATTTTCACAATAAAACAGGAAACACTACTCAAAGACATGGACTCAACACAGACGGGCGGACAGAAAATAATACATGAAACTCAAACAATACATGAGACCACAATTCCTAAGACATGGATAAACAGAAACATGAAACTCTAATAATAAACATCATCATCATCATCAACACCAGCACAACAAGAGAACAAGAAAACAATCCATGATGCAAAATTAAACCAAAACATAATAAACTCAAAATACAGAACCGTGACAGAAAAAGTGTGAAACTGTTGACAAAACCAGAAATAAACCAATAAAATTGTTGCATCAATATACAATATAACAAACACACCAGTAAGTCACATATTCAAAAATATGAGCACAATATTCATCTGCTTTGTGAGTGCCCAAATAAAACATCAAATGAAATCACGCTCATGATCAAACTGTTAAAGAAACCACATGGCATACGAGCTAGCTTAACTTTACTAACTTAGGTTATACACCCATTCAAATTAAATTCAAACTACAAACTATGTCACGCTTTCACAACAAATAATAATGAACACAAGCCGTCTAAATGGTAACAAACAATATTACTTACAGATGATGCTGTTTATCAACTTGTGAAGGCTTGGATGACAGAGGTGAAACTGCCATTGGCTAGATCTTGCAGAATAATACACAAAACAACCACTAGAGGGCAAACTGCAGGACAGAAAATACCTATTGCCAGCATAGATTTTATGTGCACAATTCCAAGTCAATGATTTCCACCTGATCTTCAACTCATCAAAAAATCCACACCGAAAGCTGACCACAGTGTGACAGCCAGCCTAGCCAGGTAAGGTAATATCAGTGTAACCCAGAGTAAAATCTGTTTTTACTAGATTTATGTAATTTGCTGCACTTTTCCTTCCATTAAACACATCAGTAATATATGCCTTAGTTACATGACCCTAATTACATGGTTACGCTCAGCAATAGATTGCATGTATTTTTTTGGCTAAGCCTGCCCCAGTTTTCCCTTGTCAGATGCGTGGAGGTAGGTTCGTATTCGTATTTCCAAACGATTGCGTTTCCCATTTTAATGCATTTTTTTAAAACAGAATATGACATTATATGACTTAGACGCCAACTACTGTAAGCTAGAGCCGCGTAGTGTTGTCACCAAACGGAATGGAATTGGTGAGTTTGAATTGTTAATTGGTTGTTTGTGACGCTAGTGCTAATTGTTTTTCATATTTATATCCTGTTCATATCTGGTACATAGCTTGTACTCACTACAGCCTGTACATACTTATAGTTATAGAATATTCACAACATACTTCATACCGTGTACATTATAACATACCATAATAGACCCATTTCTGTAATATACTCACATATCTATATTATTGCTAATATATATTGTAATATATCTATATCACTAAAGCACTTCTGGATGGATGCAAACTGCATTTCGTTGCCCTGTACCTGTGCATGTGCAATGACAATAAAGTTGAATTCTATTCTATTCTATTCTATTCTAATTGGCCATTGCCGATCCAACCAATTAAATACGATCGTTTTGTTAGTTAAGTAAACTTAAAGTAAACATCTGTGTTCAGTTTGACTGGTATATTTGTGGGATATCAAATGTTTTAAAGCTATGAAATCTTTGTATGGCAGTTGAACTGTTTAGATACATCTTTATTGATTTTATATACTCTTTAGTTATTAATGAATTTATTGTGTAGACAGGAACAAGAATAACTTAATGTTATTGAGCTAAACTGGCTGACATTCTTGTGAATTCTTATTGGCGCTGTTTCTTTAATGATGTTCTCCTCCACAAAGTTATTATTAAATTACACTGATTTTCACAACCATGCACACATCAATTCTATGGAATGCCAGGACTGACATAATGAATTAATTAAATACACCATTAAATAATGAATTAAATGTGACAATAATTAATTAAAATGGAAAATAATTAATTAAATATATATTTTTGACACATTTAATTAATTAATTATTGACACATTAAAATAATTATATAATGGTGTATTTAATTAATTCATTTTGGCACACTTGACTCCTTCAGGTCTCACCATGAAATAATTTTATCTGTCAACCTCACCCATCAAACTCAGGGGGCGGGGTTAACGCTGATCGAGTCAAAACCATTGCTTTGGCCTGGTGGCCATTGTTTTTAGAAGGCGTTTCTGCACACCAACAAACGGCATGTAGAAACTAACAGCACTGTACTTTGAAAAACCCTGTTTGTGTGTCACCAAATACTGTTTTAATATTTTTTTAGCTGAGAATGTAGTGGTTTAATCTTCAGATATCTGGTTGGTTTGTCAAGATAGAGCCTCTTTGCAAAAGTGCTTCGATGTAGTGATGGGATTTCCGGCTCTTTTTAGAGAACCGGCTCGCTCGGCTCACTAAAAAGAGCCGGCTCTTTCGGCTCCGAATCGGCTCTTCAGGTTGTTTTGTTGCTTTAATTAATTTATTATTAACAAAATATAAGATTATGCACAAAAGGAATTACTAATGTAAAAAAAAGTGGTTTCATTTATATATGTTTATATATAAATATATGTGGTGGCCCCTAGAGACAAAGCACGTACAAACTCCAAAGCACGTACAAACTCCAAAACACATTGCTAGAGTTAACTGAACTTCCAAACAGAGCTACCTAGATCACTTAAATTACACAATTGAAAGCAGGAAAGCATATGTGTATTGTTTATGTATTTATACACAGGTACTCATATATCCATGCATTCGCTTCCGCTTCTCCTTTTCAGGGTCGCGGGGGGCGCTGGAGCCTATCCC
>NW_024585038.1:9511-10659 GCF_018398535.1 Haplochromis burtoni
AGCCCAGTCTCACGGCAAAGTGTGGGATATCCGCTTGCTGTGTAAGCAATCGAGCTGTTATTACCGCCGACAAAGCGCCGGCCCCGGTAGTCAGCTGTCATAACCCCCGCTGTACACTGACTTCATTTACTGAGGTTACATTTATCGGGTTTTTATTTCCTGATGTTCGTATGTGTCATAGCCTACGTGTTTCAGTCGCCAATTCTGAATTATAACTAACATTAAAAACATGTTTAAGGAGGAGGGAGAGCAAATAAATCCGATTCACATCTGATCTTTTTTGTTTTTATTCAGTAATCAGCATGACCTGTGTATAAACGCATAAACTTTATTAAAACGTTGGTGTTTCTGTCATGTAGTAACTGCTAGGTTTAACTGTACAAAGGTTGTTCGACATATGAAACACAGACTTCATGATGTTCGGCTGGTATTTTTATTGTGAATATTAATTTTGAGGGTAAATGGCCCTGTACACCACGGAGCGAGGTCAGCATACCCACGATATCTTCTGCTCTCTGAGTTAACACAGAGTTTCCAAGCTTGGTCACATGAAAGTGTCGGCAGCATCAAACTAATCTAACGGTCATCTGCGAGTAATTCACAGATCATATCAATATGATTTTACAGAAAATCATCCTTATTACTGCCAACTATTCCAGAGACATGACAATCTACAGTATAAAGAAAGGATTACTGAATTGGAGACTCGGCTTCGCGCCCTTCATTCACCCATAGCTAGGCAGCCCCCTGTAGCTGGTGCAGCTGAAGATAGCGTAGGCCCCGCTAGCTCTTCCCCGGCAGAAGGAGGAAGCAGTCTTAAACAGAAGCCCTGGGTACACCACCAACCTGTTCACGTGTCTAACCGTTTTTCCCCACTCGACGACACACCCGCCGGGGTCAAACTCTGTCCAGAATGTCCAGAAAATGAGCCGTGTGTGGAGAGGAAATAAATGGCTGCACCCGTTAGAGACTCTTCTGTCGTTCTTCATGCCAAGGGCTGCTACACTCTGGTAATCTGTTGATTCTGTTCTAAGACATGTGAAGCTAGAGACACTTGCAACCATAGTCAATTGTCTTCCAGGGGCCAAAGCAGGCAACATTGAAGGAAATTTAAAACTGCTGGCTAAGGGTAAACGTAAATTCAGTAA
>NW_024585039.1:0-10649 GCF_018398535.1 Haplochromis burtoni
TCACCCTGAGAACACAAGCTCCAAAATCTCTCCCTGAAGACAAGAAATGCAGTTCCAGAACAACGAGATGGATCTCAAGAGCTCACAGCAGCATCCTGAGCAGTGAAGAAAAGGTCCAGCAGCAGCAGCTGTGCAAGACAGCGACAGCAAGGAGAAAAATGGCATCATCACGACTGGATGGATGGATGTGCATTTTCAACGAGCTGCACCTTCACTGTGTGTGAATGGACCTTTGAAAAGACTGCCTGAGTTGGAGATTTGCCACTTTTGGAGCAAAATGACAAGATGAGACAGTGGAAAACACAGGACAAAGCTGAAAGACAACTGATTCTCACTGGACTGCTGCAAGGAGATGAGACGATACCACAGTGGAAGGAGCAGGGGAGGACATGGAGGAAGGCTGTTTTAGTGTGGAAATGAAATTTGGGTTTAGGAAACTGGGAAGAAAAAACGACTGCCTTGCGTGGAGAATTGAAAAGTGTCTGGAGCACCGCAAAAAGGAGAGGTACACAAAAATTACACAAACAGAAAAATGCATTAATCCTACTAACACAAACACGCATGCAATGAAGCTCATGAAGATCAAACTGCATTTTAAGCATGCATTGCTGTTACCATCATCTTGTCCGGTTCACTTAGCAGGTTAAGAAGTGATACATAGACTAGTGAACTAGTATTATTTTTGGGGAAGGATGATTGAATCGTTGCAGGGGTGAACAGAATGCTGCAGGGGGGTCAGATGAGTGGAGACTAAATAGATTGTTGAGTTTCTTGTTCCTGATGTGTGAGGGAGGTCTTATAATGACGCACATCTGGGTACATTGGAACAAAACTCATTATCTAATAGGATATTGTTGTTGTGTGAGGTGTGACTGGTGGATGAAAGTTTTGTGGATTTACTGATGCATTTTCCTTTGGTACCACTTTGAACCTGCCAATTAGTTGTTTTGATCTATCATTCTAAGAGAGTACGCTTAGACAAGTCCTAAAAGAGGCCTTCATATTTTTTGATTTTTAACAGTACATTGAGATTTTTTTGTTTGGCAATTTTCTCTTTTTCAAGCAGGCCTGCAAGATCGGAATCGAAAGCGCTACACAACATGTTGAACAATCGCAAGTGAGCTTCTCCAAAATTAAAATGGGCTCGGGAGAAAGCCACTTATTTGGGACAATCAGAAAACAAGTCCCTGTCAAAAAGGATTCAGCGAGGTAATCCAGTCTAAATTTTTTTTTCTTTTTTGAAATGGCGTCATTGCTGGCAGTAGAAACTTATTGCGTCACGAGAGGTTCTACTGTCAGCAAATAAAAATGGGGACTGACTGGACTGACAAAAGCTTGACTGACTTGACACCAGTATGCAAGATTGCACCTCCACCTAGAGTGACAAAAGGGTGGATGTATGTATGTTTCTTTTTACAGGAGCAGAAAGGTGACAGCAACAGGTTGCATGAGCTTTTGGGCCGTGCTGACTTAACCTTTTAATTGCCACTTTCTGTGTCTTTGTGAATTTACCAGCAGTGTGTTATTCATGACCTTGTATTGTTTACAGTGCAGAGGTCACTGTGAGAAAGTGTGCATACAGATGCGCTGCGCTAACATCTACATCACTTTTTCCACAGCAAAGGGTTAATCGTGGGATCTAATCACATGATTTACAGCAGGACACACCACTGGCTAATGTTTTTTCTTATGACAAGGGCCTGGAGTGAAGCTACTCCAGGGGAGAAGCCCTGGGAATTTTTAAGAGACAATGCACAACTTTATTGTGCATGTCTAACAGTGCTAAGCTGACAGAGGGCAAAAGAGGGCTTTCATTTTTAAATTGCAGGGACCGTGACATGAGAGATATGGAAGGAAAGACTGAGGTGCAGATGCAGACCATGACTGGGAGAGAAGGCTTCAAGAGGACCAGTGAGAAGCAGGGACCATCTGCAGGACAACTGACAAACGACAGTGGGCTGCACCACTGGGCTTCCAAAAGATTGTCATGAGGAGATTTTGAACAGCAAAATCTTAAATAAAATGAAAGAGATTCAGCGTTGAGTTGAGGAAGACAACTAAGGTGTACGACGTGCTCTGCCTTAAATCTACAGCTGCGTTGGAACAGAAATCGAGGGATGGAGAGAGCGTGCCAAGCTCCAAAGGTGACAGCGCAGAGGGAGACCAGCATTGGAATTATGACTCTGTAAACGGCACAGACACCAGGAGCCATGACCGTGACTGAGAATGACCACCTAATGCTGTTTCACTTTGCCATGAAAAGTACTTTGACACTCTGGAGAAGGCCTTTCCTCTGTGTCATTGTTGTTGCCATTTGCATGTGAGAGCTTAGATTGTGGGGAAGATTAAAGATGAACAAAGGGTGGTGGGAGAACAGTGACAGACAGAATGTCAGGAAAGAAATTCTGTTATTAATGTGATTCTTGATTTAAGAATCAATTAATCACATTATTTTATTGTATAATGCCTTGGTGCCACTGGATTTTAACATGTCTCACACTCATACAGTAAGACAAATGGTGGGGGTCTAGTAAGGAAGTTGGGGGAAGCAGACAACTCCACAGGAAGAGTCTTTTGTCTCTTCGAGGACTCTGGGAGGTAGCAAGGGAGTGTGAACCTTAAGGTGTGAAACAGCTGTGTACTGCCTTTTGTTCCTGGAGAAGGTATTTAACTGAGAGCCATGCTAGGCTCAGGGAGACTCTGCTGACCGTCTGTCCCGCGGTCATGCAGGGACTTCATCAAGCTTGGTTGTCTGTTCTTTGTGTGTTTTGATTAAAGAATGTTAGCTACCGCTCACCGCTCGTCTGCAGGCTTTATTTAAATGGAAAACTTCCACAACATATGTTAAAAATGTTCATATTTTAATATTCAAAAATGTTTCTGCTCAAAACATATGTGCACTATGTCAGTAAAAATACTATGCAAATATTGCTGTCCTTGAATACTGAATAAACACTGACAAAGCACTGATTGTATCTCTTGTACTTTATCAACACAGTACCTAAAAACTTTGCGCTGTAGTCTTTAAAATCTCATTCTAATAAGAGTTAAAAGCACATTCTGTTATTAGGTTTACAGGGTTATTGAATTATGTTTAACGGTTGGTAGAATTCCTTTTTCTAACATCATCTGCCAATTACATCTGCCACCCTTCTCCAAATCTGTGCCCCTACCTGGCCCCCCCAACAAAAAATTTCTAGACACACCACTGTATAAACAACGGTAGACTTGTGCGTAAAAGGCAAGCGAATAATGCAGAAAACAAAGATTTTTAGAGAGAGAGAGAGCTCTCCATGAAGTGTGATTTTATCCTGGTGAAAGCAAAACAGCAAAAGTCAGAGGGAATTCATGACGATGTTTATGTGAAGCGTAGTTTGGATCTTCTTTTGCTGCTGGTTCGGTCAATATTGTTTGGAGAGAGATCAAACTAACAGCTTCAGAATCAGAGCAAAAAGGGCGTAAACACAAAGCGCGGACCCGCCGAAACAACGGAATCAGCAAGCTGTCGGCTTTCAGCCCCGACCATGTCCGTGCCATCGGGTGAGAAAACCATATCTCACTGATTGTGATGCGGGTCCGTGCTTTGTGTTTACGTCTTTGTGCAGAAGCCGTGTACCTGCTCTCATTTCCTGTTCTGTTTTTTTGGGGGGGTTTTAAGATGACTATCTGAGGTGTACTCCCTGTCTTATGACTTTTCTTTTTCTCCTGGTGGCAGATTTTCAGAATAAAAATGTTCTGTTTGGCTGATTTAAAGCCTTGACTGTTTAAACTTACTGTCAAGTGCATCGTCCTTTTATAGCCAACATTTATAGCTCAAACTGTTGCAAAAAACGGTAAAACCTCATCAGAGTCCTTAGTTTCTAAACACTAGAAATGCTAAAATTCCAAATCTCATCCATCTCATAGTTGACCAGGAAGTTGAAGCTACTGGCTGTTCAATTCCACCTGTCTATTACACCTGTCCAATATTCAAAACTCATTGATTCTTGACCACAATCTATAGAGAAATGCTAGGTTTATAGTTTACTAGGATATTATTATTTAAGTACAGAGCATTTATAATTGAAAATGTATTACATACAGTTGATCTATACTTCACTGAGAAATTATATTGAAATGCCATTTGTTTATGGTAGATTTACAGGGGAAAAAAACTGATATATTTATTCTTGATTGGAATATTATATTGATATGCTGTGTATTTATAGTTCATGGGGAAATTATATTGTAAATTTATTGACATAATTGGGAAATTTAAGCAATTATCACTCAGCTATTAAATTTAAGCCATTATCATCACTTGGACCACCGTGTCCCTCCCAAAGAGGTACACTGTCCAGTATAGAAAAAACATTCATTTATACTTAAACAGAAATTATATTGAAACACCATGGATTTATGGTTGACTGGGAGACGATCTGGTAGTCATCCCTGTACTGTGAGGGCAGCACGGTGGTTAGCACTGTTACCTCACAGCAAGAAGGTCCTGAGTTTAGCCGGTTTTTACTTGCTAGAAAGGGAGGCCTGCTCAGTGTCTCAGGAAAGCACTCTGAATCCAACCACAGACGACCTCGACCCCGGTCTCCGCTTGCCGGCTTTTATTGAAAACAGTTACAGTACACACAAGCACCATCTATCTATCTATCTATTGCTTAATATACACTTGACATGTACAATAAGCAAAACATGAAATATGCATGTGTGTGTTTATGTGCAGAGCCAAGCCAACTACTAGTCCAATAAAATGTTAATGTGAGAGTGCAGATCGGTTGGATGAAAACTGACACGAGTCCTCTTTGCACTGCAAAAAACAGGTAACAAAGTTTTATTCTGTGTGCGGTAAGCAATCTTTTGGGGGGCTTGTGCACATGATATTGATATTATAAAGCATTATTTGCCTGGCTTAATTAGCTGATGCATGCAGTCCTCAGTGTAATTTAGGATTTTACATTAACAGTATTAATCTGTCATGTCTTGTCATGTCTTGATTGCTCCACACAGTTGTCTGTCATATTCTTTTCCTTTAGTAACAAATAGGTTATCCACAGCATTGCAAAGGCAAAATATATATAGATACATTTATTTAAATTAAACGTTGTGTATAACTGCATAATGCACATTTGATAACGTTAAACTTCTCTATTCTTCTACACAGCCAACAGGTCAGCTGCTGGACTCAGATTCTAGTAGTCCTTGAATGGTTTGTAAGTAAGCAGCAATTCTTTGGATAAACTCTAAACTCCATCTAAGCTGCCAGGTTCTTTCATTAAAATAAGCCTCTTATCACCCACAAAATTACAGTCTTTTAATTGTATTATAGGGTTGTTGTGAAGGTTAAATCGTACTGGAATATGCAGAAAGAGAGTGTGGGGATGTGTAAATATCTGTAATGTATAATAATATGTATGCTAAAATAATTAGCATCTGAAAATTCATCACACCCTCCACAACTGCCTCTGCAGCCGCTCGTCTGCCATCCACGCGGCTCAGCTCTGCTCCTCGGGCCTGAAACGCATCAGTCCAACTGCTTTTCCTCCAGATTTTATGTTTCGTTTGCTCAGATTACTTCTCCACACTCTCTGCTCAGTTCAGGTGTCTCCCTGCTCTGCATCAGCATTATGCACAGCTCAGCCCACCCACTGAAGTCCCTCATTCAACCCTGCATTCATCTTTTATCTAACAGTCCCCTGAATATTTATATATCAGTCATATCTAGCTAGCTCTCGCTCATTTTTCCTGATAATGCTTGTAAACAGTTGCAGGCCACTTACTGTTGCTTTAACCCTTTCATGCATAGTGGTCACTACAGTTACAGATATTCAAAGGCTGTTTCCTTGTATTTGTGCCAGTGTTGATGGTAAACTTGCTCATAAACCACTACATTGGACACTGATGTGTAACTCCATATACCTGCCTCCCACTGGTCGTTTAATGTTACTATAGATGTATGACGTGTTTCATTGTAATTATTGTTATTTAAACCTTTCATGCATGATTTATGATGACCTCAATCAGGATTGTTTTCTTTATTCATCTTTTTTTGCCTAAAGATGAATAAAAAATACTTAAGAAAAGATTGAGGTTGTCATAAATCATGCATGAAAGGTTTAAATAATTTCTATGAAGACAAAATAATGTCCTCAGGTAATAATTAGCTGTTGTTTTCATCCCACACACCCCAAAATTCAGTATATGATGAATAAAGACATTTTAGGAAAAAGGCATGAAATATGAGACAGTTGGGATTTAACAGAGCTGCATGATTTCTACAAGGCAAAGTGATGCCCTTGACAGTTCCAGTGTTAACAGGAGATCAGTATGTTTTTGATTTTGAACCCCATCCTGGACCATTCTGTACAAGAGACCTGCCAGCAGCAACAATCGCACAACAATTTGTTGAGAAATTGCAATGTCAGGTTTACAAAATGAACCCAAGATCTTGTTTGACCTGTTATTACCCGATGGTTTTCTCACAAATCAAACCCTTTGTATTGTCCCAGACTGTGCATGAGATAGTGACAGCTACTGGCTGGGCAAGCATTAGCCAGTAACCATGACTATTTTGAGATTGTTACTGGAGCTGTTTGGTTCCAGCGAGCTGACATTCTCTTTGGGTGCACAGTTTGTTTCCCTTTAGTGCACCACTTGGTATTTAGCGATGACTCACGGTGAACTGGACTGAGACTCAGTCTGATGACATGCCGTGTTTGACCAGTTTAACACAGGCCATGTTTAAAAGGTTTGAAGCAGCTTTTTGTCTTCAGAAAAACAAAACTTTGAGAGGTTCCTGACAATTAGACTGTGATGAGCTCTCAAGCTGTAATTGTTTTTTTTAATTGTAGCTGTTTTGTCAAACACAGACAGGTGCTAAACTCCTTGATGTGCTTTCTTTTCAGAGCCAAACTGAGCGTGCTCTTTGTTACCCCCACGGCTGAATTTTCCTAAACCGAGCAGCTGCTTGTTTTTGCAGACATAATGAATATCAGACTAGTCTACATACAATTACATCCTGCCTTCAATCAGTCTCACACTATGCCATATCAATTTGAAGCTGTCAGATTGTGCAGTGGATGCGTGGTGAATTGAAAGTCTATGACGTAGCCAGAAAATGACCCGAGATGTCGTCTGTCTGTGTTGCTCTGATGCTGTGAAAACGGATCTCTTCAAGGATTTTGTATTTGCCCCACAAAATCTTTTTCCTCACTTTGTGTGTGTGCTGTTTTGTTTCATTAATTCCAGTCAAAAATGAAATATCCAGCTTGGTTTAATGTTAGTTTCTGATAAGCAGGTGTGTAGATGTGGCAGTAGCAATGAGAAATGGATCATTTTTTTCTGAATTCTGCTTTTTTGCTAAAGCTGTCAGTCAGTTATTAATCTGTTATCCACTGTTTTGCAAAGACAATTATGGGCTTTTCTATTAGTCTCCTGCACTGTAAGACGGGCCTAAATCATTCAGTCTCTGTATTGCTTCTGTATTACATGTTTGTTCTATATTACATCTGTCTTGTTGATGCCTGCTAGTTCATATGCTAGCACATCTGTTAATTAATGCCAAGTAACAGACTAATAAAATACAAGAAATGAATAAACCAAAACTGAAGCACAAACATCTTGGATAAGCTGCACTACACAGCAAACCATATTACATGTAACATAATTCCATTAAAATGCTCCAAAAGGCACCAACAGCATAAAGTGACTCCAGTTAGCAGAGATGAAGCGTAACAGACAGCAAAGCGCTCCAGCTGTCTGTGTGCACACCTGTAAATCCCTATATCCACACTGTTCCGCTATCAACATACTTTTTTAGCCATTTTAACACAGAAGTCTGTGCAGATTAACTTACTTTTGGAACCTCACAGAGGTTTCACAAGCCATTTTGTTGTGCTTACATGCAAGCCAGCCACTGCTATTGAGACTCAGCAGAATTAGGTCGAGAGTTACTCAAAGTTAAAATAGGGCACCAGTGACCGTTTGAAATTAGGTGCATAGGCTTCACACTTTTAAAGGTGGAGAATATAAAGCATAAAAAGGAAGTTTTTCAAAAATAATTGTTGTCCATATTCATGTAGCTTTCTCTCGAAGCCACTGGTGATTAGCAACGTCTTCACAATCCCTGCCTTACATGCAGATGTGATTTTGAAGTTTTTCTAAAGGCCGACACACACCTGCAACATGCGATGCACTTACACACCTGCACACACTGCATTTTAACAAACATACTGTTACTGTTCTCGTATCTCTTCCTATATCAGCACATCCTGACTATGGTTCTGATACTACATTTTTACATGCACAGAGCCTCTAACTAGTTAAAAAAACCTCTCTGATACTGTATTTAATACATTTTCATAATAACTCTGTGCTAAGTCGGCTCTACTCTGACAAACCTACATCTGCTTCTTTGGCTACCTGCCATCGATTAATGTAACCTGGGGTGCATAGGTAGCGAGAGACTGTAGTTATTTCCTTTACATGAAGACAAACATCCCTGACTGGGCTCTTTTATGAGAATGACTGTTGTGAAACACAGCCAAACAGGAAAAACTGCTGCTGTAGTGTTTTAAGTCATTTCAGGGCAGTGTAACTAATACCTTATATTTCTGTGGGTGGGCAACAGAATCTTCTTTCAAACTGATGTAACACCATCTGCATTCAGTGGTTTATTTAAGGTGCAGTAAATTCTCTGGCAGCATCCCTGCACCTTCTGCTTAAGGGGTTAGAGGTTTCTGAGAACTATCAGCTACCTTTTACCTAGTTTTTGTGTTTTAGGGTTCAAATCCCCATGACTGTTTCTATAAACTGCCTCTGCAAAGCCTCTGTGCAACCATGCTGCACTTTTTATTTACTCTACAGCCTGTGAAATCTGAGCTTTGTCATCTTTCAGGAAATCCTACAGGCAGGACACATCAGGGTCCCAGCTTGTCACCATAGCTCATTCTGTCTGAGACAGTTGTTCTTGGGGGGGCAGCAGTGAGCTAATTGGAGCTGTGCTATTTTCAGCTTTGGCAACCAATGCTAGTTTTGGCCTTTCATCGTAAGTTGGGATCTAATGTCAGTTGATAAATGTGCCTCAGTGCAGACACGGAGGACGAGTATTAAAGATGTGGATCCTGTGAAGTCTCACCTAGATCAGGACCTGTCAGCGTGCCGCTGTGCTGTCACAGTTCAAGTCACTGTTTGTATAAAACACAAAAAGAAAGGAGCCGACTGTAAACAGCAGTACCTAAAGACTAAATTTGAGACTTGCTCTTTTACGCAGGCCGTAAATGATACATACAAAGAAAAGTATCTAAACTAAGTGTATTGCAATGGGAGTACACGCAATAGGGCTTAAAATTTGCAGAATGAGTTCAATTAAAAGTTGTGTCATTGTGATGGACCGAGTTGAAAAAGCAGGAGTCGTCACAGCAATTATTAGAAAAATAGGGTTTTCATTTATTTAACTCCCAAAAAATTATATTTACAAAAGTAATAAATGTTGAGCTCATAAAAGAGGCCAAAGAAACAAAACTCAACTCAGGTAAAGGACCCCAAACTTAACAAACCAAATGACTGCCCAAACAAACATAACTGACCTAAACATGAAATGACACACAAGGGTATATATAATGGCCGATCAGACCACTATGACACACGAGGGGTGTTTAAACAAACACAATCATAAATCACAAAACAATGCAGTACAATCTAGTTTGTAAATAAACTAAACACCAAAGAAGACAATCAAAAACCACTAAACCCATTCTGCCCTTCAGCAGGAAGTGGTGGTGCGGTCCAATGATCCCTCTTTGTATTTAATCACTCTAAATACAAAGAGGCTGCCATCTTTTGTCTGGCAACCCCCAGGGATGATGGCAGGTAAGAAGCAAATAAAGAAACAAAGGTTAGTCAGACCCCTGGCTGAGGGTGTAGATGAGTGGCTGACTGGATGGGTGACAACACTGTAGCCTGAACTGATGACAAAACTAATGATTGAGCTACTGACTGAGCTATGGACTGCAATAAAGGTTGTAGTGATGCTAGTTGTGATGGTGGCTGAGTAGCTGACAGAACTGGAGACTGAGCTACAGGTAGCGGGGCTGATTGTGGTGGAGGTGTAGACTGAGCTAGCGGCAACTGAACAGGAGGTGAAATCAGAGATGGCGCCGGTGAGGATGGCTGCCGTCACGACTGCCATCACGACTGCTCCGACCACCTTTTCTTTGTTTTTGTTGTTTAAGTTAGTTTTCAGCGTTTTTAAATCGGCAAAATCATCACCATTGGGTACATTAGGTATGACAGTGACACTCTTGTTTCTATTGGTATACAATGTACTCACAATTCGAAGTTTTTAACTCCGGATCCGAGCTGGCGAAGTGAGATCTTGAGGGAGAACAAAGGACGAGACGCGAAGCGTCGGCCTCGAGGGAAACGAGCCGGCATCAGGAACAGGCTGAGAGCTCATGCACACCGCACACCTCTGCCTAGCATCCTGCTCGCCAATGTCCAGTCACTGGAGAACAAGCTTGATGACCTCAGGACCAGGATAAAGTTCCAGAGAGACATTCGGGACTGCAATCTCCTCTGCTTCACCGAGACATGGCTGAACCCAGCGGTGCCAGACCCCTGCTGTACTCTTTGTACACATATGACTGTGTGGCCATTAC
>NW_024585040.1:0-2074 GCF_018398535.1 Haplochromis burtoni
ATTATTATTTGGACTATTGGATGTAACAGCTCCTCACAACACGATAGAACTCTCCGAAAGACCACACAGACAGACAGAGGAGTCTACACAGTGTTGACACCTGCAGTTAACACTGAACAAACAAGAACTGAGAAGATTTTCTATTTCAGTTTTGTTTTATGTAAACATGACTTTTTACACAAAATCTTTTTTCCTTTGTTATTGTTTTAAATTCAAGTTAACTTGTAATAACTCAGGTAAAATGCATTTTAATATTTTATCATATCATATTTCCTATAGCACTGCTATAGCTATTAATGATATAGCGTATATATAATTTGTATGGTGTATTTATCCTGATGATCAGGTGGTGGGGGAGAATGCTGGACAGACGTGTTCCTTGGTGGGGGTGTCGTTGATTGAGAAAAAATGAGTAGACACATGAATATGTTCCTTCACACCGTTTTTTAAGAATCTTTTTTTATTTTGTAGGTTATTTTGAATGTGTTAAAATAACATTCGGTAAAATAATGTAAAGAAGAATGAGATTCCTCAGCCGTGATGCAGTCAGAAATTAAGCAAAAGGCCTGAAATCCAGCCTTTGGGGGTATATGTAGAGTTATATGTAAGTGTTTTTGCTGATAGTTATTTCTGCTCTAATCACATCAGAAACGTAATCAAAATATAATCAAGAATTAATAAAGTCGAACAAGAAAATTATCACTACAATGAAATAATTCTAATAACCTTTCAACCCAGACTTTCTCTGTGTGTGTACTGCACAATGTCATATCTGCACTCTTTCTGTGCAGATGTCACCTTAAACGCTGTATGTGAGTGTAAAGAATAGAATGATGGAGGAAAACAATGTATTTTTGTTTAAAATAAGAAATCCTGTTGAAATAATGCTAAATCGAGTGAATTATGCTAAGTATGTGTCAATTGTAAAGAAATAGCTTTTACTAAAGGGGTGAGGGGAGGGGGGGGAAAGAGAACAACGAGGTCAGCTCAAATCGGATTTTTTCATGTGTTAAGTATTATAGCAAATAAGAGCTTAAGAATTTAGATGTCTACACAGTGTTTTGTTAGAAATGGTGACAGTGTAGAAGTTTCAAAGTAAAGGGACACTAAGTACTATGATAAGGTGGGTCATCGGTACCATGTGAGACATAAACATTGTCAGGTATCTCAGCCACGGTTGCTCTCATGGTCACTAAAACAACAAGTTATTGGGTGAAGGATGAAAGAATAGAGAAAAACATCTAGTACACGTGTAACAGAGTAGCAGCTGTACCTCTAAGCTTGAGTACTCACTTCTGGGAAGTTAGCTGTATCTGTGGTTTTCTGAACAGAAGAGATCCATGATACTTTTTAATTATTCAATGCTTTAATAAATAATAATCTTAAAAAAGTGTCTCGACTGGTGATTCCTCAAAGTTGGTAAAGAAAAATTACCAGGTTGGTACGAGGGAAACTTCTTTTGCAGTTCATCTGAAAAGATGCACTTACGCTTTGGGATCTTTTAAACATCATTAGGCACGTTGCTGCGCGCTGTCTGTCCCGTCTGTGAGCGCAGAACAACTCGCAAAGCAGCAGTTCAGGGATGATGTCACACACATGGGTCCTCTGTCGGAATATAGGAAATCACTGACATTTTTATCAATCTTGAAAATCCCCCTGGACGCCCTGGACAGAACGTGAAAAATGAAAAGAAGACGGTTGGTCACCCTAGGTAATGGCATATTAAAGATATTTTTAAACAGGCGGGAACAGAGCAATGTGACAAAGATGTGTTAAAGATGCTTGTGAAGACCTCTCTACTTCCATGGTGCAGTCTTGCTGTACTCATCCCAGTACACCATCAGGATGAGGTGCTTTCCATAAGTTGACCCTACAGAGTGTTTATTGTACTTCAGCAGTCTGCAGGACAAG
This sequence comes from Haplochromis burtoni, assembly GCF_018398535.1. NCBI lineage: Eukaryota > Metazoa > Chordata > Actinopteri > Cichliformes > Cichlidae > Haplochromis > Haplochromis burtoni. The sequence continues at coordinate 1,912 of NW_024585040.1, forward strand.
TACCAGATTGTTGCTGGGTGCCCAGTCTCTAAATCCCCCACCTCATGGTGGCCAAAGAAATGGTTGTGATTTTCAGACAATTCATGATTATGCTTTGGTTCGTGATGTGCCACATTCCTTATACGTGCATGGCAAGGTCGCCCACTGGTTAGCCAACATAAAC
>NW_024585040.1:3147-4991 GCF_018398535.1 Haplochromis burtoni
ATAGGTCCTCGGATATGTGGGTGCCGAGGAACTTAAAGGAGGACACCCTCTCCACATAGTCACCTTTTATGGATAGGAGAGGGGGATCAGTTCTTGTTTTGCGGAAGTCCATGATCACTTCCTTTGTTTTCTTGGTGTATGCAAGTGAATGCAAGGGAGGATCAAAGGTAAGTAGTGTGATTTAAACTATGCTGAGTGGAGACTGATTGGCTTGAAGAAGATGGGCATAAAAATGATTTTACTACAATGCTGATGTTGGCATTGAGTTTTACAGTGTGGTAAAGTGGAAAAGATGTAAAGAATAGAGAAGGAGTTAAACACCTGGGAAAGCAGGCAGACGACTTAAGCGTTTTGACTGCTCCGGGAGAAAACAAAAGCGCTATATAAGAATCAGTCCATTTACAATTTATCATAGAGATTGTATGTACTCACATACTTACTAAAATTTGGCATAAGCTTCATTTAATTCTCTTTTTTATTGTTAAAGGCTATCCCCGGTGTTAGCAGGACATGTATGCAGCCCTGAAATGTCATGGTCAACCCACCACGCTGCTAAAATAAATCAAAAGAATCCAGAGAGTAAAAGTTCTTTAAAATATCAGCCTTTCACTCCACCCGCAAATTGGTAGTTTGGTTTTGTTCCTGTAACAGTGCAGTGGGTGTAGAGCCTCTATTTTTGTGTCTGCAGATATGATGTTAGCTATGGCCTCTGCTGACATCTTACTGGTTTATTGCAGTTTTTGTGGCTTTATTTTTTTTTCAGAGGTTCATATTTTGCAAAGGATGAGTGGTTGTAAATGGAGTGATGAGACTAATTGATGGATACAATCAGTATGGTTATGATGAAGAAGACTTTATAGTGTTTGACCTGCAGATCACTGCAGATCACTCCAAAACCACAGGCTGTCATCACCAAACTAAGATGGAATATGGAACATGCCCGATTTGAACATAATAAAAGCTCTTCAAGCCATTTATGCCCTAGGTTTTTAAAGAAGCATTTCCACTATGGGAGGAGCTTTCTGGAGACAGCAGGTATAATCACATAATCTGATGTAGTAAGCGGGGAAATTCATATGGCTTCCTTTTTCTAAGATAGAGTACAATTCAGAATCTAACATTTGTCGCTTTTTTCCTTTCTCTCTGTTGTTCTTCCCTCAGTGTCTCTCCTCCAGAAGACTTCCTCCTCTCCAGTCAGCTGCCATGCTGCAGGTTTCTATCCTTAAAGAGCCAAGGTGTTCTGGAGGAAAGATGGAGAGGAGCTTCATGAAAGCGTGGATAATGGAGAGATCCTCCCCAACAATGATGGGACCTTCCAGATGAGGCTCTACTTTAAAAACCTAAAAAAAAAAAAAAAACGTAATTCCTATTTTCTTTTAATTGTATCGTGGTCTTAGATTCCTGACAATAAAGCTAGAGATGAATGGCAGGCAGCTGCTCATGTTACCGTAATTAAACTCTTTGCCACAAGTCTTGGTGCATGGTTCATCATCCAGGTGAGGCTGAGGAAGTCACTTTAATGAGTTACGAAAAGTTTCTCCCACTAAAAAAAGCTACTTTCAGATTGACTGAATGAACCTTCTGGGTCTTTGCCACAAGGCGTCGCTGTTGTCCAGTCTGCTTAACAAGACTATTCAGCGATCATATATTGGCCAATAAGCCACAAACAAAAATAATATTCAACCTTCCTACTTCCTGTGGCAGCTCAGCAAGTTCATCTGCAGGAGCTGCTGGTTATTTTTTTTACACTGCCGTTATCCAGTCTGTACTTTGCACGTCTGTACAGGTCCAGGGTAAGGAAACAGATAGAAAACATCTCTGCAGGCCCCTGCAGACATAAACTG
>NW_024585040.1:5744-6912 GCF_018398535.1 Haplochromis burtoni
ACTAACATTATAAATATTGTTTGCTCCACAGTGAAACATTCACTGAAGTATTTTGTCACTGGATCCTCTGGAGTCCCAAACATCCCAGAGTTCATGGGTGTACTGGTGTTTAACGGCATCCAGGCGGGTTACTGTGACAGCAACAACATGACATTAAAACCAAAACAGGACTGGGCGAAGAAAATATTACAAACCAATCCTGAGCAGAAGGGGTGGTACGATCACATGTGTTTCATGGAACAGCCAAACTTCTTCAAAAACATGATTTCTTATTTGAAGCAATTCACCAAAAGTGAAGGTGAACCTCAGATCATTTTAAATCATGGGATATATCTAAACAAAACAGACTGATGTGAAAAGCTACATTTTACATTCTGTACTCCTAAAAGTACAAATTTTCAATTTAGAGTTTGCCTTGAAAAATTGTACTTTAACACTTTTTCGTCTTTTTACAGCTGTTGCTATAATCAAGACATCTGTCACATGACTGATGCGATCAATCGGTTTCTGTGTTTTTTTCCTTCTTTTATCGTTTTCTTGTGGTCCTGTGATCTTCACATCAGGCCTGCCTTTAAAAGCTTCAGTGTTCCAGTTAGTTCATGCTGATGATGACCATCTAATTATTGGACTCAAACCTTTGAAAATAGCAGTGCTTAACACAAGGTGCAATATATAACAGCTCTTTACGATCGCTGTTTTCTGTCTGTCTCTTCAGGTGTCCATGTTTTACAGAGGATAGGTGGCTGTGAACGTGATGAAAACACTGGTGAGCTGACTGGCTTAGTACACTTTGGTTATAACGGAGAAGACTTTCTTGAATTCAATCTGGAGACACTGACATGGATCGCACTGAAACCAGAGGCTGACCTTATTAGACAGGAATGGGATGCTGACAGAGTTCGAACTAAACACAATGAAAACTTCCTCACTCAGATTTGTCCAGAGTGGCTGAAGACCTATGTGGAGAGTGCAAAAAGCCCCCTACAGAAATCAGGTAGAATCACATGACCTGATACACTTTAAATTTTATTTTTATGAGACTGATTTCGGGCAGATATTTTCTTCATATGTCCCGATTCAATTCCTCCACCTTTGTTCCTCTTTCCTTTTCTGTTTTTACTTTCCCATGTTATTCCATGCATTCTCCGTGCCGCTCTCCCCCACCCCC
>NW_024585040.1:7696-9171 GCF_018398535.1 Haplochromis burtoni
TTGTTTTGACTGAGCAGAGAGGTCCTTGCACATGATGATTATTCCTGCTGTGGTTGTTTCTGTTGTTTTCGTCATCATTGGACTTTGTGTTTGCAAAAAGAAGAGAGGTGAGATATTCAGATGAGCTGAGCTTATACTCTGATACAAACTGCAAAACAGAATTTCTCTGACATTCTGAAATATTTCTTCCCTTTCTGTTTCCAGAAAGAAAAAGTGAACAAAGTAAGTAAACTATTTTTCTTATTTACTCTGTATTAATGGTGTTGCATATAAAAGCAAGTCCAACAGCAGTGTGAGTAACAGTGTGTTTTGGACTTTACAGCTTCGGGCAACATCTGTGGACTCTCAGAGAGACTGAATCCAGAGGCCCCGTGAACAAACACAGCACCCTATAGTCCAATATACACACCAACACATACACAAGTAACAAGCAGAGAAGATTGTTGATCATTTCATTATTTTTTTTATTGATAACAGTTCTTCAATTTCTGGTATTTCTGTCCAGCGTGAGTATTCAGTTGTTAAACCTGAATCTGCTTTTACTAAATAATTCTAAACACTTTCTCCTGCATCAAAATAAATTATGTCTGATATTACAGAATCTGCTCTACATGTATTATGTTCTTACCTGTCAAACAGGAACCTGGTGCACTGCTATCAGCAAGATCATTCAAAATACAGTATATCTCACCAATGATATGGAGATGACACACTTCATCAGTCCCAGCTGTTTTAATCATTGGTCTCAAAATTGAAAATAAGCTTGGTTTGTTGTCAAAATAAAATTGGCTTTCATGTTTCATTAAAAAAGGACATCTTTATAATTTCTGTCTGTCTCACCTTGACTGCTGTAAATCACTTTATGCTGGCTTCACTCAGACACTTACAGACTGCAGCTTCTACCTGAAAATTGCAAAGCAGTGAGAGACTTGAATATAACATTGCAATAGCTGTTGAACTACTCTGGCTACAAGTTAACGTGTGTATTGATTTTTATTTTTTATATTATTATTATTATTATTAAAGCATCCTGTGGTTATTTCAAGGTCTCTGCTTGATGACAAGAGGAGATAGACCATTTACCAACAGCACTCCCAAACTGATGAAACTAATTCAGATCAGACTCACTCCATCAATAGTGTTTCATAAGTCTCTTCTTATCCCGTGGACACCTGAGAGAGACCAGATATGCAGAACCAGCACAGTTGTGGATGGTTAAACAAAGAACAGGTCAATCCTGTTCCAAAGCCTAAATATTTACTATATAAACAATGCTCATGTTAAAAAAAGAAGGAAAAATTGCCCTTATTATTGTTCCAGGTCTTTATGGACAGTATCCATTCCACTGCCAGCTACTGTGTACAAGTCATAACCAACAACCTTCTATATGTTGGTGTTATTTTCCTGCTACTCGGGTCATACAAGTCTTTGGCCTTAAAGGAAGATGATCCGTCTGTTGACTAAATAAACAACAG
>NW_024585040.1:9608-10641 GCF_018398535.1 Haplochromis burtoni
CCCTTACATTTACCGATGAGAGGGATCTGCAAAGCTGGACTTCGGGTCACTCATGGCATAGTGGCATACTGTTTAGTGTCCCCGGACTAAACCTCTGGGTGCAAGGACATAGTCTTGTGTGGGGACACCAAAATGTGGAGATGGACAAGTCCATCCTGTTGCTCCTTTATCCATATTCACATGTGCCAGAGCTGGAGTCCAGCTGGTCTCTTTCTGCCTCTGTGACTGACATGGACGAGTCCTCAGAGGAGGCTGTAGAGCAGTTTTCTCTCTCAGAGTGCACGATCGTTTCCAGAGTCTGCTGTATGCTGTACAGTCTAGTTTTACTTTCGTTCTTGCTCCCGGGATAACTTTTGCAGATCCAAAAGGTTAGCATAATTTATTATTATTAAACTAGTTTATAATTCAAAGAATCGTCTTCTAAGACAAAATAAGTTAGACATCACACACACACACTTGTTTTCATATCTTAGTGAGGACATCTCATTCACATAATGCTTTCCTTAACCCTAACCATTAAAAATGAACGCCTAATCCTAACCCTGAGCCTAAATCTAATCATAACCTAATTATAAACTTGACACCCAACCACAAGCTGCTATGAATAATAAAAACAAGTAGCGTCATCTGGTGGACGAACATAAACATTGAAAGCACGTAGTGCAGAATAAAGTCATAATAAAAAGGCATTAACTGACATTTTTTGTCCTTAGAATCAAATGTGTCGCTTTTGTGTAGCTTAGACATTTTAGTCTAATTTAAGGAACTGGGGTAAGTCTAAAATATTATATAAAAAAAGATTACCATCAGGCAAATATGAACTTATTTTAGCACAGCAAAAATGGCACGAAAATGGGAGGGAATCGGGGTCTTTCACGATCCTATCTTTTCCGAGATATGAAGTGTATGTATATGTATTATGCATATGTATATGTAATATACATTCCTGTATTCTTTTTTTAATTAACGTCATATACAATTAAGTAGCACAAATGGACAAACAGCTGTGTCAGTGAGGGGAATTTAATTCTGG
>NW_024585041.1:0-5534 GCF_018398535.1 Haplochromis burtoni
CACCAGTAGGCAACGGGTGAAGTGTCTTGCCCAAGGACACAACGACCGAGACTGTCCGAGCTGGGGCTTCGAACCGGCAACCTTCCGATTACAAGGCGAACTCCCAACTCTTGAGCCATGATCGCCCCCAAGCGGAAGTGAATGGATAGTTTTTAGAGTAAGGCTTGCAGGAGTGATAGTGAAGAGGAAAAACTACATTTTCGAATGTTAAAAAAAAAAAAAAAAATGTCCATCAGAACTGACTCAAATAAAACGATTCCAGCTGTAATGTAATTCATTGCTCTTGTGAAACATCATTTTTATGGTAGCACATGGAAAGAGAGTTTTTGTGGCTATGCACTCTAATATTTATATTACCCTCCTATGCTTTACATGTGCTTTATAAAATGAGTCATAATCGCCACCAAGTCCTGTCATCACTGCTCATGGTTTTTTTTGTTTTCTATCCCTCAGTTAAATCTTGAGTTATCAAGGACTGAAAACTGCTGACCTTTCCCTGTGACCAATATTGTCATAGTGACACCTGATGGTGATACTGGAAACTTCCAAAATTATACTTTGAGTAACTGCACCACTGAAAATGAGTTTATTTAAAGTGTGATAAATGTCTGTCATGGAGGGAAGGGAGGCTCCAATAATCTTCTCATCCGTTCTCACTATCCTTTGTAGGGTATTGCTAAACGATATGGTGTGGTTACCCTACTAGACAGTGATGCAACGGCTCAAGACACTCTCAATAGTCCCTCTGTAGAAGGTGGTGAGAAAGAATGGAGGGAGATGGACTGTTCTCAGCTTCCACTGGAATTTTTTAGATGCTGTTGGGCCTTCTTAGTTATGGAGCTGGTATTGAGAGAAATTCTATGCCAGGTGAACACCACGGCAGTGTTGGGGAGCAGTGTTGGTCAAGTTACTTGACCATTGGTCATGAAGTAATCGGTAACTAATTACTGATTACTCCCCAAAAAAGGAATCCCATTACTTTACTCATTGCTTATTTTCAAAAGTAATTAATTACTTAGTTACTTTTAAAAACATGATTTACAACCTGAATAAGTGATAAAGTGATAGATCTTTCAGCCCAATTCTACTTTTTCTGCATAATCCATCATACAAAATGTAATCTAATGGAAAAGTTTCTTTTTAAAACTTGTTTTAATCTTTTAACTTCATGCATAAAGCAAAAATCAAATTATATGCAACATTCTCTGACTGGAGAAAATTTGTTTAACATTTAAACCTATTTTCTGCACATTACAGCACATAAAATATTTTTTGTGTTTACACTCAGTCTTTCAAATAGATGCAAGTAAAACGCAGCAGAAAATAAATAAAATGAAAGACTCAGCGGTCCTGTTGCTCTATTTTCACCTGTAAAGCAGGCGAATGTTTGCCCTGGTGCAGGTGTGTCGCAGCGGTCGGTGGAAGAATCCGCAAGTTTCTCTGTGGATTTCCCATTACGTCGTAGCGCACTCGGTGCTTGCTCGGAAGTTTAGGGGTTTTTTTCGCTGTAAAAAGAAGTTTTCTTCCCATGCAGGATGGACACTAATGTTTTTGTCACTTTTTACGGAATCAAACTCAAAAGTAAGGTCAGTACTTCCACGCTTTAAACGCTGCACGCTCATACTCTCTCCCGCACTCGATATATTATCCATTGTTGATCTGCACACAGCTGTTGTCACGAGACACACTCGCAAAAAAAATCATGGTTTTAGTAACGCAGTAATGCAGTGTGCTTACAGGAAAGAAACAGTAATCTAATTACCTTTTTTGCAATAGTAATCCCTTACTTTACTTGTTACTTGAAAAAGGTAATCAGATTACAGTAACACGTTACTTGTAATGTGTTACTGCCCATCTCTGTTGTGGAGTAACGAAATACATGTAATGGAGTTAGGTATTTAAGATACAAAATACGAGTAACTATATTCCGTTACAGTTACTGCTTAAATGGGTGATAATCAGAATACAGTTTCTTTGTTGCAGTAAACGGAATACACAACAGTCATTTCCTGCTTCATATCCTAGGCCATCCCCTCTCTACCCCTTCTCCAGTTTTGGTGATTAAACACCATCATGCACTGGTTTAGCTCATTTGGATGAGCATGCAATTTAACTCATTCACTGCCAGCCATTTTCAAACGTATGCTTTCAATTGACGTCTATAGCCGTCAATGGCAGTGAATGAGTTAATTGCAAATGGCTGGAATTAATCCAGTTTATCAGATTCTGATTCTGATTGAACTTATCCTCAGCAGCAGAGGTGACGCTTGGTCTTCCTTTGCTGGGGCGGTGCTCGTGTGAGCCAGTTTCGATGTATAATATGAATTATAAAAGTTGTCAAATAGGGCTGTCAGCTGCGTACCTACCTGACTTCTGCACAACACAACTGATGGTCCCAACCCGTACAACCCGATTAAGAAGGCAAGCAATTCCACCAATGTACCCTGACAAGTCACACCTGTGAAGTGAAAACCATTTCAGGTGACAACATCATGAAGCTCACTAAGATAAGGCCAAGGTTTGACACATTTTCAACAAAACAAAAAGTGGCTACTTTAGGAATCTAAAATATAAGACATATGCAGAGTTATTTATACTTTTTTTTCTTTGTTACATAATTTTATATATCTTGCTTTATATATTTGATGTTTTCAGTATGCATCTACAATGTAGAAAGTATTAACATATAGAAAAAAAAATTAAATAAGCCTTCAAGCTTTTGATATACTCCCCAACTCACTCAGAAACAAAAAACAAAAAATATGTGTTGCATAACTGCATGATTTATAATCAACAGTCTGTGGCGATTACATTAGCACTCACTGTAACTTAATCATCATCACAGCACGGAGCTGTGTTTCTACAAACACACACATACACACAGTACTCACCATAACAACATATCCCACTGTAACTGACATTTCATGCAGTTCCCCATCAAACTTACAATGTTTATATTGATGTTTATATTTTTTCATAGTACAACATACTACTGGCTTCTTACAATCACTCCTCCCTTAACCAAAGTACATGCAGCAGTAGCGTGTAAACTGACAGTGTTGCATACAGTTATGTACAACTATGTACTCTGCATCTTTCTGTCAGTCACTCAGGATTACCAATGAGAGAGCTGATGTATACCTTTTGTGGGGAATTTAAAAACAAACAAAACAAATATTCTTATGCCAAAACATTATTTCTGTTCATCTGGTTAGATGGTGTTGTGGAAGTTTTCCATGAAATAAAGCCTGCAGACGAGCGGTGAGCAGTAGCTAACATTCTTTAATCCAAACACACAAAGACAACAGACAACCAAGCTTGTGGAGAGCCTGCATGACCGCGGGGCAGGTCAGCAGAGGCTCTCTGAGCCTAGCATGGCTCTCAGTTAAATACCTTCTCCAGGAACGAAAGGCAGTACACAGCTGTTTCACAGCTTAAGGTTCACACTCCCTTGCTACCTCCCAGAGTCCTCAAAGAGACAAAAGACTCTTCCTGTGGCGTGGTCTGCTTCCCCCAACTTCCTTACTACACCCCCACCATTTGTCTTACAGTATGAGTGTCAGACATGTTAAAATCCAGTGGCACCAAGGCATCATACAATAAAATAATGTGATTAATACATAAGTAAAAGAAATTCCTATACAATCCCACCCTTTGATTCTTAAATCAAAGAATCACATTAATACCAGAATTTCTTTCCTGACATTCTGTATATCACATTAACATTGTTGTACACTTAAAGGAGTTTCACACTGTGTATCCTCACTTCACTGTTCTCCCACCACCCTTTGTTCATCTTTAATCTTCCCCACAATCTAAGCTCTCACATGCAAATGGCAACAACAATGATACAGAGGAAAGGCCTTCTCCAGAGTGTCAAAGTACTTTGCATGGCAAAGTGAAGCAGCATTTGGTGGTCATTCTCAGTCACGGTCATGGCTCCTGGTGTCTGTGCCGTTTACAGAGTCATAATTCCAACGCTGATCTCCCTTTGCGCTGTCACCGTTGGAGCTTGGCACGCTCTCTCCATCCCTCGATTTCTGTTCCAACGCAGCTGTAGATTAGGAGCAGAGCAAGTCGTTGGGAGAGGCTGTAGTGTTTTATTATAGGTACATCTTATGTGAAGGTTCTGTTTTCTTGTTTAGTAAACTTCCTGCCTTCATTACCCTTTTGGTGAGCAGGAGGTCACACAAATGCACCCCCAAACACAAACACACGCACTCGCGTGCACATGCATGCACACACACACACACACAGTGGCTTGCAAAAGTATTCGGCCCCCTTGAACTTTTCCACATTACGTCACATTACAGCGACAAACATGAATCAATTTTATTGGAATTCCACGTGAAAGACCAACACAAAGTGGTGTACATGTGAGAAATGGAACGAAAATCATACATGACTCCAAACAGTTTTTACAAATAAATAACTGAAAAGTGGGGTGTGCTCACAGATATTGAAGCTTGCACAGAGAGAGAGAGACAGAGATGCCCCTGAGACAATGCAGCACATAACAGCAGGATACAAGATGCTAGCAGGCAGGGCATACATGGAACGTCATAACCAAATGGCCAGCATAGTATACCCTAGTGGCCTGGATACAGTAGGGCCTTGAAGTCCCGAGGTCAAAATAGGAGACGCGCCCTAGGGTGGTGGAGAATGACCGAGCTAAGATCCTGTGAGACTTCCAGATAGAGACGGACAAAATGGTGGTGGCTAACCAACCGGATATAGTGGTGGTAGACGAACAGAAGAAGACTGCCGTAGTGATAGATGTAGTGAATCGAATGACACAGACATGAAGATGAAGGAATATGAGAAGCTGGAGAAATACCAAGAGCTCGAGAAGATGTGGAGGGTGAAGGTAACAGTGGTCCCAGTGATAATCGGAGCACTCGGAGCAACGACTTCCAAACTAGCCAAGTGGCTCCAGCAAATCCCAGGAACAACATCAGAAATCTCTGTCCAGAAGAGCCCATTCCTAGGAACAGCTGAGATACTTTCAAGCTCCCAGGCATCTGGTAGAGAACCCGAGCTTGAAGGATAAAGACCATCCACAGAAGCGAGGGGATTTTTTTTTTTTTTTTTTTGAAGAGAGAGAGGAAGAGACTCATATTTGTTTCACCTTACTTCAACTGTACAGAGACACCTAAAAAGTGGCTGTTCTATTAGGAATACTGTTGATAGAAGCCACAAAGTGGTCAAAAAGGTGATTAAACTGTCATGCCCATGTAAACATATTTTTTTAATTGTCCAAAGTCTTCGAGTAGAAGGACATCTAATTAAGACTGATAATAGAACCAGCAAATGCAGATAAATATTAAATTCCCCAGTTTTAATACATGCATATTATGACTGCTAAATAGGGATGGGTACCGGTGTCCGGTGCCATGATGGCACCGGTTCTGACATAAACGGTAGTAACCAGACCGAAAAGCAGCGCACATTTCGGTGCTTTATTTCGGTGCTTTTTTTCCTGAGCTGTGATACACTTCTAGCCAATCATTTTACGTTTCCGAGGATAGTAGGCG
>NW_024585041.1:6386-10623 GCF_018398535.1 Haplochromis burtoni
GCACCGGTATCGGATAAAACCTAAACGATACCCATCCCTACTGCTAAATATGTATATGCCTTAACACAAGAGATGTAACACAGATAGATGCTTGACTGATAGCTTTAATGTTGCATAAAACAGCAAAAATAAAGAGATAAACAGAAGAAGCAACAGTTTTGTAAGATCAATGCTGTGGTAACACAATTAGTCTGCTCTTGTTAAAGACACAAGGCCTAAAAGACAATGCAGTTTTTGTTGATTTGTCATTTGGATGTTTAGATTGGGTGCTACCAAGGAAGGGAAAAAAATGTAACTAGAAAATGAAAGAAGAAGGAGCAAGCATAACACAAACACTATTATACATCAGTTTGTGTTTTTATGGGAGTTTCATGCTTCAGTGTCAGCCGAGGAGTGTTGATTTTTTCTTGGCACAGACAGATGGCCGACGTAAGTCACACCACAGATCATCCCAACACTTGGAAGCTGCAAAGTTCAAAAACAGAAATTAGTAAATTCATTTAAAATCATTCACATATTAAGTATTCATGTTAAATATTAAGCTCTGAATTACGGGTATAATTTATCTGGAGACAATTCTGGTTGCCACCACTAGGCTCTCCTGGGCACCAGTGTGTATAGTGAAAAGAGCTCCCATCACTCCACAGCCAAACTTTTTCCTAGAAGACAGAGATTGGTAGCATCAGTTCAGGCGGGCCTAAAGATCATGCCTAGCCAAAGTCTTGTCAAATCAGCTTTATTTAATTGACATAACGAATGTAACCAGCTGGCAAATCTCCCATATTATTCATAATATTATTTAAGCTGCTTTTATCTGTCAGTGGCTTCTGTATTTTCATTAATGACATATCTGTCATTAAGAGAAACAGAAAGGTATTGATAAAAAAAAGGTACCTCGAATTCATAAGTTCCTCCAATCCAAGTTTCGATGTAGTCATGATCACTAGTGAGCTTCTGAATGTGACGGTACTCGTTGTTGCTGTGCACAGATGCAAGGTGTCCACCCATTGACTTGCAGTTTCTCTTCAGTAAAGAGTTACACAGAGAGGTTTTCAAAGTCACAACTAGGCTAGATGTGTTTTAATCAAGTTTTGAAGACAATACAAATCAGAGAAACTTACCTCAGCTTGACCCCAACTCATGGATCTTGGAACGTAGACAAAACAGCGATGATTGAAATAAGACCAACCATGAGGACAACCAGAGGACATGTTGAACCGGTAACTCCTTGCTAGTGACAAATAAATAGCTGTATGTACATGTGTCTCCAGCTGATATTATATTTTGTTTTATTTTCAATCATGACATATGCAATATTGAAAAAAACAAACAAACAAACAAACAAATACCATCTCGACAATTAAATATTATGTAGTTTAAGTGACTGAAAATGTGCAGGGCATTTTGATTCCCTTACAGTTATAAATTGTAATTATATGTATGCAGCTGCAATCTTCTTTTAGTAGTTATTAATCTTTTCACTCTAGTAATAGGCAGTAAAATTTCCAAACACAAAGTTTCATCAAAAATTATAAATATAGGAATAATCATAAAATCAATAACAAAGAGAACTGAACAGAACAAAACATGATCACTTAAAAAAAGTCAATGGAAATGTGTTTTAGCAACTGAATCTGCAAGTATCTCTGGTCCTGGTAAAGCTGAGGGGGCATGGTGGCAAAGTATGGTCACCTTTGGATTTAAACTTTCGACTTTTTGATAGCCAGAAGGGCTGATATGAGGCTGATATTAGGCTGGCATTTCTGGTATGTGACTTGTGCTCAAACTTAGGCAATTGTTAAACCGAAAAATGACAAACCAATATGGTATTTATAGTTATACAACTTATACTAAATGAACAACTTTAATGTATCTAAAAGGTCTTTGAACTGGCTTGTGACTGTTTTTATTTTCTTTTTTTGGGACTCTATTTCTATGTGCAATTTAAATTTCATAATATCTCTTCCTCTCTCTTGCTGTATTATATATAATTATATATTTTAAAATATTTTTTGTTGACCTGCGTTTCCTTAAAAGATATCCTCCTTATTATAAACTCATCATGCATAACACAATTGCTTTCCTTTTTTTTTTTTATAAATGTGATTAACTTTGGTGAAAATATGGAAATGTCCACTGACCTGTTGGAATTAAACCTCCTGCACCACTGCCGACATCTTCATGTGGCAGAAATGAACAAATTAAAACATTAGATGGTGACGAATTATTTAAACACGTACATACTGACATATATTTACATACTTTACATTATACTGCAATACTCACTAGCAGTGGTCAGAACCATCAATCCACAAAGAAGTGTAGCCAGAACCAGGAGCTTCATGGTGTCTCTGTGAAAAAACAGAAGACAATAACTACTGTCAATTCTTTAAATAAAGGAGATAAGATCATTTAAGAGTTTGTACCAGACCTTTTGTAGAAGGTCTTCTTTCTTTTCAGTGTGAGCCACTAGCTTCAGCCTTCCACCATAGAGGTGATGAACAGCTCCGAGACTAGTGTTTATATACTCTTACATTTGTATACTTGCAAAATCAGGAAATAACTTATTTCTTAACCAAAAACAACAACAACCAAACAAACAAAAACCCAATTGCCTCATCCCTAATTTGATTTCATGCTGACTTGGTTTCAGATATTTACTGATAGTCAACAGAGAGGTTTCAAAGAGTACAAGGATCAAGGATATTAAAATACATTGTAATTAGTGTCATTATCAGCATTTAAAAAGATACTATGCATAACGTCTTCCTCCTGTTCTAAAAGTTAAGAATGTATTGCCACCCCTTGATAACGTAATTGTGACTGAAAATATTGTTGCAGTTAGTTAAATATAAACTGGAAGAAATATCATGTTGTCCTTTGAGATAAAATTGAAGATTTAAAGAGTTTTAAATCCATTACACTAACAGAGAACTCTACAGCCTGGTAACATGGACTTTAAATACTTACAACTTTAAATAAAGACAGTAGCTGCAGGTTTCATAGATGTGTAATTTATTCTTTTCATTTAATAGAGTCCACATTATTATAGTAGTAAGGTCTATTATACTATAGTATAATAGTGCGCATGCGCCAACCAGCATGTAGCCTGTTACAGTTAGTCCTGCTTTTTCTCATTAGTTTAGCTTTTTTTCCTTAATTGTACTTTTATCTGTTTATTATCTTTCCCTCAATCATGTGGATTGAGAGAGTTTCTGTTCTGCTGGTGGACGCAGAAGTGCTACTTTTGTCGAGGAACGGGACAACACCTATATACTGCATGGACTGTTTACTCGCTGGCCAGACCTGCAGACGTACCAGCTGAAATTTGGAGAAAAACACATCGGGGATGCAGAGGTCAAGGACAGAAGAGAAGAAAGAAGGAGACGGTGAGACAGCGGAGGCTAGAAGCAAGGAGGAGGTATAAACCGTGTCTGCCGTCTATCGTATGGGAAATGTGCGATCGTTAATAAATAAAATTGATGAGCTCTCAGCGCTTGTACGGAGTCAGAGGGAATACCGGGAGTGTAGTCTTATGTCTTTCACTAAATCATGGATGCACCAGGACATTCCCAACGATAACACATCCTTGGAAGGCTTCCATACTGTTCGGGCAGACAGGGACAGCATCAGTAGTGGTAAGAAGAAAGGAGGTGGGCTTGCTGTTTTTGTTATACATAACAATAAAAGAAAGGTTTTGTTGCCCGGATATTGAACTGTGTGCTGTTGGACTCGGGCCATATCATTTGCCCAGGGAATTTACTCACGTCAGATTGCTGGCTGTTTACGTTCCTCCCTCGGCTAACCCCAGAGCTGCATGTGACAGTACCCACTCAGCACCCAAGTGCCTTCATTCTGATCTCGGGTGACTTCAACCATGTTACATGGACAATACATTACCAGCATTTAAACAGTATGTAGACTGTCCCACCAGGGGGGAGAGAATCTTAGACCTACTGTATGCTAATGCTAAGGATGCATACAGCTCCTCCTCCCTCCCCCCACTTGGAAGGTCAGATCACAACCTGATTCACCTCACCCCCCACTATGTGCCAAGGGAAGGAGGGAGGGAGGGAAGGGTGAGGAGGGAACCTGTCACCACGAGGAGCATTACCCACATCACCCACTGCGTGAGTATGTGAGTGGGCTGAGCAGCTTCTTTAGTCAGAGACTGAAACACCCTCGCTGCAGGAAGGAGCGCTTTCGCAGATCATTCATCCCAACAGCAGTTAGACTC
>NW_024585042.1:0-8030 GCF_018398535.1 Haplochromis burtoni
AGAGATGTCAAAAAAAACAAGAATGTGCTGTAGATGGGGTGAGAGGTTGCTGGTGTCTGCTCCTAAAGGTAGAAACTGTATTATTCCAGAACTACATCCTGCTAGCATGTACATCGGTAACATCTGTCCTTTATTGAGTGATGAAGCCACAAATCAATGTATTAGAATAAGCAGACAAGGGAATAAATATAAATAAAATAAATACATAAATGAAAAGAAGATAAAAATAAATCAGTATATACAGGAGTGCAGAATTATTAGGCAAGTTGTATTTTTGAGGAATAATTTTATTATTGAACAACAACCATGTTCTCAATGAACCCAAAAAACTCATTAATATCAAAGCTGAATGTTTGTGGAAGTAGTTTTTAGTTTGTTTTTAGTTTGAGCTATTTTAGGGGGATATCTGTGTGTGCAGGTGACTATTACTGTGCATAATTATTAGGCAACTTAACAAAAAACAAATATATACCCATTTCAATTATTTGGACGCGTGTGATGGAGCATTGTCCTGCATGAAAATCATGTTTTTCTTGAAGGATGCAGACTTCTTCCTGTACCACTGCTTGAAGAAGGTGTCTTCCAGAAACTGGCAGTAGGACTGGGAGTTGAGCTTGACTCCATCCTCAACCCGAAAAGGCCCCACAAGCTCATCTTTGATGATACCAGCCCAAACCAGTACTCCACCTTGCTGGCGTCTGAGTGGGACTGGAGCTCTCTGCCCTTTACCAATCCAGCCACGGGCCCATCCATCTGGCCCATCAAGACTCACTCTCATTTCATCAGTCCATAAAACCTTAGAAAAACCAGTCTTGAGATATTTCTTGGCCCAGTCTTGACGTTTCAGCTTGTGTGTCTTGTTCAGTGGTGGTCGTCTTTCAGCCTTTCTTACCTTGGCCATGTCTCTGAGTATTGCACACCTTGTGCTTTTGGGCACTCCAGTGATGTTGCAGCTCTGAAATATGGCCAAACTGGTGGCAAGTGGCATCTTGGCAGCTGCACGCTTGACTTTTCTCAGTTCATGGGCAGTTATTTTGCGCCTTGGTTTTTCCACACGCTTCTTGCGACCCTGTTGACTATTTTGAATGAAACGCTTGATTGTTCGATGATCACGCTTCAGAAGCTTTGCAATTTTGAGACTGCTGCATCCCTCTGCAAGATATCTCACTATTTTTGACTTTTCTGAGCCTGTCAAGTCCTTCTTTTGACCCATTTTGCCAAAGGAAAGGACGTTGCCTAATAATTATGCACACCTGATATAGGGTGTTGATGTCATTAGACCACACCCCTTCTCATTACAGAGATGCACATCACCTAATATGCTTAATTGGTAGTAGGCTTTCGAGCCTATACAGCTTGGAGTAAGACAACATGCATGAAGAGGATGATGTGGACAAAATACTCATTTGCCTAATAATTCTGCACTCCCTGTATATTAAATATTATAATATATAGATATACAATGAATAAGATTAACAAAATAAAAAGATTAAGAGTGACCAACAGCTGACTACCAGCTGACTCTGCTAAGTCTTTGAAAAAAAGTGTGTTTTTAAAAGTGATTTAAACATTTCAAGTGTTGGGGCCAGCCTAATATGGAGGGGCAGTTTGTTCCATAGTTTGGGGGCCACAACAGCGAAAGCTCGGTCTCCTCGGTGTTTCAGTCTCGACATGGGGACAGCAAGGAGTGACTGGTCAGATGATCTGAGAGACCTTTGTGGAGTGTATTGGTGTCGAAGGTCTGACAGGTAAGAAGGAGCCAGGTCATTTAAAACTTCAAAAGCAAACAATAAAATTTTGAAAAGAAAATGGACCAACAGCCAGTGTAAGGAGGCAGGAGCAGGGCTAAAGTGCTCACGTCAGCAGGCGAGCAGCAGCATTCTGGACGCGCGATAGTGAAGCCTGATCAGTACCAACATGAAGTGCATTACAATAATCCAGGCGAGTGGTCACAGATGCATGTAAAAGGTTTGACTTCAGAGAGCTGCCTCAGCTGAAAGCTTTTTCTCACCACTGTATTTACCCGTTTGTCCATTTCAAGAGCTGTGTCCATTTTTACTCCGAGGTTGGTGACAATTGGTTTGACACAGGATGTAAGAGAACCCAGGTCAGATTGAGGGACACCAGGTCCACTCGGCCCAAATATAATGACCTCGGTCTTCTTTTCATTAAAATTTAAAACATTGAGAGCCAGCCATGCTCTGATATCCTTGAGACAGTCTAAAATAGGCCTGAGGGAGTCGTTGTGTTTCAGGGGGAGATAAATCACAAAAATGAAAAGAGACTTTATGCTTTTTAATAATATGGCCAAGAGGAAGTAAATAAATGCTCAAAAGAAGGGGCCCGAGGATGGATCCTTGAGGTACACCACATGGGAGGGGGGCGGAAGATGGGGGGCCGAGTGATTGTCGGCTTTTTCTCTGTACGTATTATTGTCGGGTCTACCTCAATATAAAACGCCTTGAGGCGACTTTTGTTGTGATTTTGTGCTGCATAAATAAAAATGAATTGTTAAACTCCAGCATCTGTGTGAACTTTAAGCTGGTTCATGAGGGTCAAAGGTCGAACGCATTCTGAAAAGTTGGAAAGAGCTGAAATCTGACTTAAGGTTTCTGTATGTGTGTGTCTGTGTGTGTCTGTGTGTGCGTTGCTGTAACAGATTAACCGTCACTTCCTCTCGTGCCGTCGTGCTTCTGCTTTTTAAGAAATCCTGGACAGAGGAGATTCGTCACCGTCTGCAGGGCAGACGTTTGTGGACGCCTCAGAGCTTCAGCTCACAGAGAGGAGAAAGACTGGAAACAACGTGGGCTGCTGGGAGAGGTGAAAACGCACAAACAGGATTTTTATTTCCAAATAAACAAATAGGAAATATCTAAAAGGGTGCAGCTGAAATGAGTCCTGTCCTGTTTGTCAGTGTCTGCTGTGTACACAGGGCTGAGTCCACTGGCACTGGTCTGGCATCGAGGGCGTGGAAGACAGCAGTGATGAGACGGGGGGCTGTTTCCTGGTTCCAGGTTGGCAGAGTCTTTGTAAACACGCTGTTCAGATATGTTGACATGAACATTTGCACAGACACAGAAAGGAACGGTCACATGATCACACGATCTACTGCTCGCACGCTGCAGGACTGTAGGAATGAGAGGAAGAAGAGGCGAGGACAGAGCCGGCGTGGCTATGGAGCTGTAACCAGCACAGAGCTGGTCCTGAGGATCAGCATCGATCTCCGAGGCTTCGTTCTGTTCGCACGGCTGCCCAGGAACAGCACGTCCTTCTACTTCCTGCGCTCTGAGACAAACAGCAGCACGGATATTTCTGAACACCGAGCGTCACGTCCAGCTTCCTCTCATGGCGGGGCTGCTGCGACGTCATTGGTCAGAGATCGTTTTGTTAAACATAACAAACCGTAAATCAGAGCCGGCCTTTCCTCCCTGTGTGTCTGAAGGAAAAGCAGACCCACAGGGAGCGAGTTACTCTGAGGCCCAACAGTGTGGCTTAGCCAGGTTAACCGGCTGCAGGTGAGCCTCAGGTCACCTGTTACACCTGAGAGCTGCTCACCAATCATCGTCAGCTCCTCTGTGTGAACAGAAACATTAAATGGTAAATGGCCTGTATTTGTATAGCGCTTTACACAACCCTACAGTGATGGCAAGCTACATTGTAGCCACAGCCACCCTGGGGCGCACTGACAGAGGCGAGGCTGCCGGACACTGGCGCCACCGGGCCCTCTGACCACCACCAGTAGGCAACGGGTGAAGTGTCTTGCCCAAGGACACAACGACCGAGACTGTCCGAGCCGGGGCTCGAACCGGCAACCTTCCGATTACAAGGCGACCTCCCAACTCTTGAGCCACGATTGTGCAGCATTAAATTAAAATTAAAGCAGCAAACACACACCTGCTCACTGCCAGTACTGAGCACGCAACAACATGAGTCATGCTTACCTGTACACATGTACACATGCATGCAGGTATTACCATGGAAACAGAGCTGTTTGACAGCAGTGTCTTACAGTCTCAGTAAGTCATCAGGCAGAGATGGCCAAAGCACAGACTTTGTGTACTGAAGCAGACATACAGATACCTGGCTTATAATACTCCAGTAAAACTTTAAGTACTGAAGTAACTTTTTACTCAAGTAAAAGTGAAAAAGTATCAGTTCTGAAATGTACTCGCAGTAAGGAAGTAAAAGCAGCTCCCTGAAGAACAATTCTACTTAGCATGTTTGTACAAAGGAACCTGGTGCTGCAGGAATATAATCATCAAAGCATCTGAGTATATGAGAATAGTAATGTTATTCAAATGTACTCAGCTTGAACCTGTTCTGCAGCACACCTGCAGGGACGCAGAAATAAATGTGCAGTCAGCACACGGCAGAGGGGGACTTTACCTCCACACCTGAACAGGAGCATGAGTCTGGGGTCAGCAGGTGGAGGAACACTGAGATGTGTGGAGTGTCTCAGTGTGGGGAAGACATGACAGCTCACATGAACTTCTAATGTGATCAGCTGACCTGCTGCTCGTTGTGGATTACACACCTGGATTCATCCAGATGTCAGCAGATGTTTCACAGCTGATGTCCATCCTCCACACTGATACTACTCTGTTTATGTTAGACAGCCACTGTGCAGCAGTCACACTGTTCATCACTGTGCAGCAGACTCACCTGTTCATCCTGCACTAACCTGCAGCCTTTAAATAACAGTCAGTCTGCAGGTTTCATCACTCTGACCAAACCTGACTGAACCAGCAGCAGAAGATCAAACTACGCTTCATGTTTGATAAACTCTTTTTCTCTCCTCCACTCCTTATTGTGTCGTACATGTCATTGTCTTTCTTTATGCCACCTGTTCTGACCGGTCTCCCCGATGTGGCGTCTGTGTAATGTACGGGCAGAAGAGGTGCTATTTCTCTGGCTGTTACGTCCTGCACAGCTCTCTCTCTCTCTGCACTCAGAGACCATCAAATCTGTTTTCTGCATTATTCTCTGCTGCTGTGTTCAGTGCTGTCGGCCTCTGACAGCAAAGCCTCATCTCTGCTGCTCACACTGAACACACTGAATTTTAAGCTTATCTGCTATAAAAAGCCTTCATGTGTTTCTGCTTTAGCCTCAGTGACTTTGACACAAAGGCCTCTGCTGTGATGCTCACACCTCTGATCAAGTCTCACAGTGTCAGCTTGGTTTTATACACAGACACAAAATATGGAGATGAACTGATAACTGATCAGAATTAGAATATTTCTGACTGACTGAGTGAAAACTGAATCGAATCAAAGTGAATCGATACCCAGCCCTGGCCTCGAGGGTCAGCTGTGGTAAACACACACACAGCACACAGACAGACAGACACACACAGACACACACACACACACACACAGACACACACAGGTTTTAGTTCAGTGTTAGTTCACACACATTGGTTAGATTTGGTGACCTGTAATAACCGTGGACAAGAAGTCAGCAGCTCGGTGAGGGGAGGAGTCAAAAACACACGTGGACCCTCAGTACCTAAAACCTTTTTGAAACTTGAGTGAGTGACAGGTGGGAGCGGACGACAGGAAACACCCACGCGATGATTCAGTGTAAACATCGTCACGTGGGCAGAAGGTGGGTTCAGGAAGTGTTACCTGTGAATAATCCTGACATCCCGGATTAGCAGGAACTTCTGTGCTCACATCCAAACTTCCCGCATTGACTCACGCTCTGTGAGGTCAGAGCGCGAGCCCCGCTGTGTCTGTGACGCAGCAGCACCGAATAAGTTCCGTCAGATGTGACGGAATGACCGGAAAACCCCGCGCGGAAGCATAAAAACGAGAAAGCGGCTGGAATGAAAGTTCAGAGAGAGTCCGAGCAGCTGCACGGCAGACACGCACCGAAACAGGGACACCCACGGACCCGCAGACATGAACGCGTTCACAGGTAAGAGCATGCGCCGTGACGCAGGAGGGGCCGCTAAACTCTGCAGAAATACGCACGGAGCTTGGTAGAAGAGTCGGGTCACTTTAAAAAAGTGAGCTGCAGAGCCTCACCTGAGCCTCACCTGAGCCTCAGTCCGGCTCAGGTGAGGCTCAGGTGACGGGGGCCGACGGGGGTCTGTATGGAGGGTCATTAGTGCCAAACAAGTTAGAAGGAGCTGGAGCAAGTGCAGTCCTGAGAATCACACCTGCAGACACTGTATGTGTGTGCGCACAGGTGTGATCTTGGTGTGACGGTGGATCACAGGACCGCTTTAAATATTCGGATAGCTCGCAAACTTTTCACGTGTCATGCAGCTGAGACACGGAACCAGCAGAGGGCGTGAATGCCCTGCGCCTGTTTATGTGAGTGACAGTATAAGTAGGCCTACCTGCATCAGTACCTTCAGCCGCTCCGCTGACTCTGTCCTCCTCCGGGTTGTTCTGGTCCAGCTCAGAGGTCCGGGCTGCTGAAGGTTCAGGAATAGTTGAAGCAGAACCACCGTCAGGCTTGCAGATTAAAATAAAACATAATCGGTGTGTTCAGAGTCCCTGAAGCTGTTTTCATACGAATCCAGGAAACTGTGAAAAAGTTTATTTATAAGCTTTAATCAATAACTCCCCAAAAGTTCATTGATGATTGATCATCAGAGTGTGAGGGTGCAGAGGCAGAAACAAATGAGTAAACATCATAGTTCTGGCTGTCAGCCGCTTTTTAAGATTTTAATGATTAATTAGCTCTTAATGAATAATTAACGATTAATTAATGCTTTATTAACATCGTCACATCTGATTGGACCACAGTTTTTGATTTCTGTGCTTGGTATCAGAGATGATCTTGTGGTGCTGTTGGCTCTTCTCAGGGGTCACTCTCTTTGTTTTTCCAGTTGTTGCCCTGCTGCACTGCTGCCTGTTAGCAGCGCTGGTTCAGTCGGCTCCCGTCAGCTCGCCGTCCAACCCGTCGCAGACGTTCAAAGAGGCGGTCGAGCGAGTGATGAGGCTGGTGGAGAAAATCCGGAAAGACGTCCGCTCCGTGCACGGCAGCATCATCAACATTGACGTACGCACACGCCCGTCCATATCACGGCGCAGCCGGACCACCGTGTGCTGTCACGCTTTGCAAAAGCTGCAGTAAGCTGCAGTGCCAGCAGGGGGCGATATGTTATTACTAGCCAACATTGTTAACACATTTACTTGGAAGGCGTGTTAGCCATCAATCCTGGAATAGAAGAAATCTGGAACGTACATCATAGCTTCCTTGGTCACTAGCGGCTCCCCCACCCCCTGGTGGAACTGCAGCTTACTGCAGCTTCTGCATGCTTGTCCACTTCAGGTTTGTGAAGCATGACAGCACACAATGGGCAGGTGTGTCTTTTAAACGGTTTGCCGTGGTACTGGGTTCAACTTGCTGCTCCTTCTTCTTCTTCTTGAGCTAATAGATGTTTACTGTCCTCCTCAGGGTTTTACCCTCGACCCCTCCAGTCAGACCGGAGAGCTGGAGATGAAGAGGATAAACCTGGGAATCCCTGACCCCCCCGTCCTCAAAGAGCTGTCCGAACAGTTCACAGCGGTCAGTCTCCAGCTCGGGTGGTGCTGTGGGTGGTATTGGGGAGTTTTTTGGTTCATTTTGGGCTTATTAATGGTTTCAGTTGGTCCTTGAATGCAATTGGGAGGGTTTAGTGATGTCATAGAGGGCTCTGGGAGTGCATGTGCTTTGGTCATGGGGGAGGTTCAGGAGGCTATTGACAGTTTTTTGGTTCCTTTACTGCCCATTAAAAAATTACTGAATCGCTCCAGGTGTTTGTGTAGTGGTCGAGTCTGTTCTGGTGATGTAATGTGATGGGTTTGTGTTTCCCTGCAGGACATGTGTGTGAGCCGTATGCTGGCGGGCGGCCGGCTGTACCAGGGGCTGCTGGTAGATTTGTCTCGCAGACTGGGGGGACTGGAGGCCCTGAGTGCTGAACTGAGAGACCTGGTGACCCACATCAACCAGGTAACACACACACCGGCTGAGAGCGTGCACTTCCTGTTGTCTGCAGTTGTAACCCTTCACAGGTCGTGTCCAAATTCATGGGCTGC
>NW_024585042.1:8881-10608 GCF_018398535.1 Haplochromis burtoni
GTTCTCAGGAGGATGCAGCCCATGAATTTGGACACGACCCTAGTGGAACGTGTCCACTTTCTTGCCACCCTATGACATCACTTCCTCAGAACTTGTGCTTGTTTTGAAACAGGAAGTTCTCGGCTTTATTCAAGTTGTTTGGTCTTTGCTGTGTGTTTCAGATGAAGGACGCGGCTCAGCTGAGCAGTGACTCTTTGGATCAGAGCAGCCTGGACTTGACTTTGAATCTCCATGGCAACTACGATGTCCAGGTGGCAGCCCACCTGACGCTGTGCCAGCTGCTCGAGTTCTGTCACGACCTGATCCGCAGCCTCAGAAACATGGCCGAAACACAGATGGCTCGTGGGACGCGCTAAGCCCCGCCCACTGCAGGATCAGAGCTGCTAGCATGATTCAGGGTAGAAACTTTATCGATCGTGGAGTTGTTGACACTGTTTGTCTCATCATCATCACCTCCTGACGAGCGCCCGCCTCCGTGATGCAGCGGGACTAAAGACTGATAGATGACACACGGGAAGTTTATCCCTTGTCTTCAGCAGCTTCAGGATCAGCCAACACGTTTTATTGTGAAGGCAGCCTGTTGGAGCTCTGTTTCCTGCTTTGTGTGTTGCAGCATGTCGAAGCGCTCTATCGTCCCGGGATCAGCTGGGAACACACAGCAGGAATGTGATGAATGTGTGCCCGATCATTCTGGTGCAGAAGAAGAAGAAGGAGCCGGCTGCAGGTCCAGACCTGCTTCACGCCCGAGGTTATTCTCACCTGCAGACGCTGGAGAAGGAAAAAACAGCGTCAT
Organism: Haplochromis burtoni; assembly: GCF_018398535.1. Lineage (NCBI taxonomy): Eukaryota > Metazoa > Chordata > Actinopteri > Cichliformes > Cichlidae > Haplochromis > Haplochromis burtoni. Next base: position 9,675 of record NW_024585042.1, read on the forward strand.
CATCTGAACCCGAACTCCACAGCCGATCGACTTCTGTCCCGTTTCAGTTCTAATCAGCTTCAGTGAAACATCTGGAGCGTTCACCACAAACTCTCAGGGCCATTTTTTACTGTTCACTGTACAGAAAACAATCAAATCAAGTTTGAAACGTGTCTTAATGAGGTCACTTCCTGCTGTTATTACTTTAGAGTAAAAGCTCCTTCAGTTGAACCTGATGGTACAGCTTTTATTTTGAAGCCGCAGCAGGAAATGGCCTGGCAACAGAAAGTCATAATGTTGTCACGTTCTTATTCATAAATATTTATTATTTTTTATTTAATTGTTTTTAAAAAGCAATATCTTGTTCTTTGTGTTTATTTATAATCTTTTTATTTATTGATTATATTTATTGACTATTTATTGCTTTTTTTTACTTCCTGTTTGTGTTGTCAGTGTTAAATCTGCAAAATGTTTTCAAGGACATTTTTTATCCTGCAGATTTTTGTGATTCGCTTCATTTCTTGACACTTTCGTTTTTACTCATTGACGTTTGTTTGTTTTTATTGTTTATGTTTGAGAACTAAAAATAATATTCCTACCTGCTGATCTCTGTCGCCACGTTAGAGATCAGCAGGTATGATGTCAGTTCTGCAGAAAATAGCATCAACATTCCTCAGAGCTCCGTGGGGAGAGGAGGAGGGTCTGAAGTCCCGGATGAGCATCAATAATAAATAATAAATATTGTTACACAAAACTTTATTCTTTAGTTTTCTTTTGAATGTTGAATTCAGTTTTTTATATTAAGTGATTGTTTTGATCTTTAGTCTTTGACCCTGCAGCGAGTCTGCAGCTGAGAGAATAAAGACTCCGAGTTTCCTCTCATTCGTTCATGTGCAGCTTGTTCCTGAAAGCAGGAAATGAAGCTCCAGCTGCTCAGACTGAACATCCATGTGAT
>NW_024585043.1:0-903 GCF_018398535.1 Haplochromis burtoni
TTTTTTCTGTTTTGTGTTTGTACAGGAGGTCACGACCTTTTATTAATCAGACCAAGATGATCTAAATTCACAAACAGAGTGGGGCGTTGTCTCTGCACATCTGTTCAACCTGTTTTATGGAAACAAGTTCACTTCCTGTTGCTTTGTGTATCTACTCTGGTCAAAAGAATCCACGCTTCACGTCCACAATTCCTTTTTATTCTTCTCACAATCATGGCGCACCGTGAAAACTAGAAACAGGTAAGATGCTATCAATATGACATCCATCCCAGCCACTTACTTCTTTTCACAAAGTGCACAAGTATATAACACATAAACATGAGTACCAAATAAAGAAAACAAATAGAAAAACTATAACGATCTCAGACGCTCTTCTACTGTTGTCATGGCAACCCACACACATATTTCAGCGTCAGCTACATTCATCAAGATTTCTTACTCAGACATGTGATGGGCACTGCAGATAGACGTGTCTGTATAGACATAACGTCAAAGGGAGATAACAGGAAGTTGGTCTGTGCTTACTTGGGGCACAGTGCAGTTTACCCACAGATTTGAACTTGTTGCTTTCTAAAGAACTGTTTTCATTTTTCAAATAACTTTTCTTTGTGTGGAATAAAACTTCCAAAACTGTTTTCCCATCCTGATGATCAGAAGAGTGTTTGAGGGTCTCAGAGACCCTTCAGAACAACATTAAGTGTTAATGACCTCTTTTAGCTGTTTAGTGATTACAATCATGTGATTTCCAGGAAGTGCTGCAGCTGATGCATGCCCTCTCTCCCTGCGGACTATTTGCTGCTGCCTGTCTCTACATGTTTCCTCTGTGTGTGTTTCTGCTGCTTCTTTGTCCTCACTGTAAACAGATGTACTGAGAGACTCCTGCACTGATGTTTCATAGGAAAG
>NW_024585043.1:2141-3434 GCF_018398535.1 Haplochromis burtoni
GTGTGGACGTCCGTGTCTGTGTGACAGAGACAAAGAAATCTAATGTGTGTGTTTTATTGTCTTTCAGATTTTCCACCCTGGTGACCACAGAGGCCTTCGAGGGTTCCAGACGTCCTTCAGAACAACAGTAAGTGTTTTCTTTCTTTTTCTAAAACTCACTTTCACTCTTTTAAGTTAAAAGAAAAGCTAAAAAAATCAGTTTGAAGGTTTCACTTTACAATTCACCTCCATAGAAAAGGAGGAAACTTAGCAGAAAACCTCAAATTCTAAAACTGATGAGTCTTTGTTCTTTAATTGGACAGCACTGGATGGACTGGTGATTTACAGGCTACTGGTTTTGTAAACTGGTGCAGGCTGCTGTTGGTTCTCAGGTTAGTCAGAGTTGTTTCGCGGTGTTGTTTGATAAGCTGCTCGGCAGACCTCCAACCTCGGAGCTGAAGCCTAAATCGCAGCAGGAAGAGGTGCAGCAGGATGTGAGCTCGAAACTTGCTGTAGGAAACAAACTCTGTGCAAAGACAAAACAAACTTCTGCTTCAAAGACAAAAACGGTTCATACATGACGACTGACACGTGAAGCAGGTTCAGATTTTTCCTGCGAGGATGGTTCAAGAACAGAAAGAATAAAACTTTCTTTCGACTTCACCTCTTCTGGTGTGACGCGCTTGTTTCTACTCGACCCCGCAGTGCAGCGTACCAATCGTCACAACGACACAACTTCCTTAAAACAAACGTTCCTGATCCAATTGCTTTCTTTCAGCCTAAATTTTAATCTCAGGACAGACTGAGACATTTAGAACAAGCTAAGAGTCAGATCGAGAACCCGGAAATGTCCGCTGTAATTACGTCATTCACTTTGATGTTTGCCGTGTTCGTCTCTGCAGGTGAGATTTAACTTTGACATAAAACAGGAAGCTGGCTGCATATTAAAAATATTTCCCTGAGAGCAATTTCCATACTGTTCATATTATCAGCACGCTTCACTGTATACGTGTTTATACAAAACACAGCTACTGTCATGCACAGTAATCTCCTCATTTACTGTAGATACTGTTATGAATAATAAGGGTCAAATTTGGAGTTTTAGGTGGAGGAAGCTGAAGTTCAGGTGTAGCTGTGCAGTGTGGGGAAAGAGTGTCCTCTACAAGAGTCCCATAATAACCAGTGTTGTGAGCTCCAGTAGATTTGTTTTCTTTGTGTTCAGGCTGTGATCAGCTGACCTGCTGCTGCTTCTGATGCTTTTCTGCTCTTTGTGGATTAAAGCAGCTACAATCTACAACATATAAGCAGGAGTGA
>NW_024585043.1:3454-10607 GCF_018398535.1 Haplochromis burtoni
GGACAGCACTGGATGAACTGGTGATTTACAGGCTACTGGTTTTGTAAACTGGTGCAAGCTGCTGCTGGTTCTCAGGTTAGTCAGAGTTGTGTCGCGGTGTTGTTTGATAAGCTGCTCAGCAGACACGGACCTCGGAGCTGAAGCCTAAATCGCAGCAGGAAGAGGTGCAGCAGGATGTGAGCTCGAAACTTGCTGTGGGAAACAAACTCGGTGCAGAGACAAAACAAACTTCTGCTTCAAAGACAAAAAGTGTTCATACATGACGACTGACACATGAAGCAGGTTCAGATTTTTCCTGCGAGGATGGTTCAAGAACAGAAAGAATAAAACTTTCTTTCGACTTCACCTCTTCTGGTGTGACGCACTTGTTTCTACTCGACCCCGCAGTGCAGCGTACCAATCGTCACAATGACACAACTTCCTTAACAAACGTTCCTGATCCAATTGCTTTCTTTCAGCCTAGAGTTTAATCTCAGGACAGACTGAGACATTTAGAACAAACTAAGAGTCAGAACACCGGAAATGTCCGCTGTAATTACGTCATTCACTTTGATGTTTGCCGTGTTCGTCTCTGCAGGTGAGATTTAACTTTGACATAAAACAGGAAGTAATGGCTGCATATTAAAAATATTTCCCTGAGAGCAATTTTCATACTATTCATATTATCAGCACGCTTCACTGTATAAGTGTTTATACAAAACACAGCTACTGTCATGCACAGTTATACTGTTATGAATAATAAGGGTCAAATTTGGAGTTTTAGGTGGAGGAAGCTGAAGTTCAGGTGTAGCTGTGCAGTGTGGGGAAAGAGTGTCCTCTACAAGAGTCCCATAATAACCAGTGTTGTGAGCTCCAGTAGATTTGTTTTCTTTGTGTTCAGGCTGTGATCAGCTGACCTGCTGCTGCTTCTGATGCTTTTCTGCTCTTTGTGGATTAAAGCAGCTACAATCTACAACATATAAGCAGGAGTGACAAATAATCCTAAAGAACAACATCTGCTTGAACTGGTGACTCTAACATCCTTCTAGAAACAAGTCCTGCATTTGGGCACTTATTATGAAGCATGACCTAAACTGAGAAACCATCCACCACTGTCAAATCCAAATGAGGATGTTGTCCCAGCTCATCAAATGTTTAAATTAAAAGTGATGTGTTGGTGTGTTTTTGTTTGTTTGGCTGCTGTAGAAGTGAACCGTTGTAATTTGACCTTTAACCTTTCTCCTGTGTTGTTTCCTCTTTCAGACCAGAAAACCATCACAGCTGAGTGTGGACAGGACGTGACTCTGACATGTCGAGCTCCAAACAGCAACAACAAGATCATAGTTGTAGAGTGGAGCAGAGCTGACCTGGAGCCACAACATGTCCTTTTGCAGCACAATGGGCAGTTTGATCTAGAAAATCAGCATCCATCTTTTAAGAACCGGGTGGATCTACGGGACAGACAGATGAAGGATGGAGACGTGTCTTTGATTCTGAAGGATGTGATGATTGATGACACTGGAACATACGACTGTCGTGTTCAGAGACAGAGAGAAAGTTTAAGTCTCATCACCAGTGTCTACCTGCATGCTGATCCTCCAGGTGAGTGAGTAGAGTTGAGTGTGTGTGTGATCAGAGGTGAAGCTGCTTCCTGGTTGCTGTTTACTGATTATAAGTTGGAAGTGATTATGTTGTTATCGCAGCTGGATATGATCCTGCTTTTATTTTCTCTCCCTGTGCCGTCTGTTCCCAAACTCACCCACACAGCACATGGTGATTTTACAATCTCGGGTAGGATACTGTCCGTCCAAAGTCCAAGTTCCGGTGGTGGGCAATTTCTATTAGTTCTTAACGACTGAAAGTGATCAGTGTGTTGCAGGAAAATGTAAGAAAAAGGTATCAAATATACAAAAAAGGTGCGCAGTAGTCTGGAGTTCTGTGCACTGCATACTACCATACGAACTGCCATCTTGTCCCACTAGTTTGCTTACAGAGCAAGTAGGTCCACGGAGGATGCCGGCATCAACACCTTTCACAGAGCACTGAGCCAAATGGAGATCAGGAAGAGTTATGTTAGGATTCAGATCCCCTCTGTCACCTGCTCTTTGATCACAGACTTCCTAAGCATCCTCACTCAGTCTGACCGACCATCTGTAGGGGATCACACTCCTCAGCCTGTGTCATTTTTATCTTGAAAGGTGCTGTACAAATAAACTTTTATTTACTTATTACTGAGGTGTTTCAGGCCTCCTGGGTGAGGTGTTCTGGGCATGTCCCACAGGGAGGACGCCCCAGGGTAGAAATAGGACACGCTGGCGAGATAATATCCATCAGCTGGCGTGGGAATGCATTGGTGCTCTTCTGGAAAGGCTGGAGGAGGTGGCTGGGTCGGGGCTTTCCTGCTTAAGCTGCTGCCCCCGCACCCCAGCCCAGGATAAGTGGAAGAAAATGGATGGATTCTTGGAATCTGTCACCACCTTCAGGTTTCTGGGCACCCATAACTCCACTGATCTCACCTGGACACCAACTCCCAAGGCCCAGCAGCAACTGCACTTGCTCTTTGTCCTGAGAAAGAATAAGCTGGACCAGAAGCTGCTGCTGGCCTTCTGCTGCTCCTCAGTGGAGAGTGTGTTCTCCTGCTGCCTGGGTGTTTGCTACACAGGGCCACAACTGAGAACAAGGCTGCACTGAGGGTAATTACCACTGCCCAAAAAGTCATTGTCTGCCCTCTGAAACCCCTGGGGATCATCACTAGATCCTCCTGTCTCAGGAAGACCAGGACCACCACAGGTGACCCTTTGTTCCCCGCCCACCACCTGTTTGACCCGCTGCCCTCTGGTTGACCCCTCAGGTCTATCAAGTCCCAAACCTCCAGACTCACTAACAGCTTCTTCCTCTCGGCCATTTGCACTGTTAACCAACACTGTCCCTCCACATCCCACGCTTGCAGACCCGTATCACCGATCTGAGCCATGGTCTGAGTACCTCCATCATCACTCAGGCAAACACACATGAACTCTATTCGGACAAAGTCTTTTCTTTGCACTACTTTAAAGCACTTTGCTGCAACTATGTTGTTCTCTAATATGTGCCTTTATCTTGTTGTTATAGATGTTTCTCCCGTTTGCTATTTATTCCTGCTCTCAGCTATTTATATTTTATTCCAGCACATTTGGTGTGGAGCACGCACAATTTGGTTTTACGTGTTCAACGACTAAAAAGACCTATTCTGTTCTGTTCTATTCCTGTTTGTTTCTTATGCTTGTTTTTTCTGAACACCTCCCATCTGTTTCTTACCTGCAGGTCAATCAGGATGGAAAGTCGGTGTGTCAGTGTCTGCTGTGCTTCTTGTTGTTGCTGTTGTTGGATTTTTGATCTACAGAAAACATAAACAGCAGCAGAGGCAGCGTCCTGATGAACTGCAGCCTGTTTGAAATGTCTCAGAGTTTTTCTCCTGCTGCTGTTCAGACTCTGTGTTGTCAGTGAACATTGAGGTACAGACAGAGGATCTGATCATCCAGCAGACAGACATCAAACACGCCCAGAGTTGGTTTGATGTTAAATTCCTCTGATTATCATCAAAGCTGTTCAGACTGTGTTAGTGTGTCTCTGTCTGTCAGACACTCTGTGAACTACAGAGCTCATGACACTTGTTTAATCAGCTACCATCTCTCCTGTGGACTTTTTAATGTCTACAGTCTCAGATCAACACAGCCCTGCCCTCCAGCACTATCCACAGCAACCCCTCAACAGCAACATTGTACCCATCAGGTAAAGCATCGGCTACGTTTGCTTTGCCTTTTTGCCCATATTAGATTCTTGATGAATGTGTGTTGTTGTTATTCAGCCTGGTTCAATGTGCCCCTTTTTAACTTTGAGCACCCGCCCCTTTAAACCTCTCTGCACGTCCCTGCCCATGTCAGCAACATTACCACACTCACACCCTGTTTGGCTGAATGAGTTGTGCCATTAGGCATGCATGCACCAAGAGCATGACCCAGTGACAGCAAAGGGGATAGTGCTGTGCACAATTTTCGTCTGCAATGTCAGTGCTTCATAATAATGTTTCATTTTTTTACTGACCTTGGTTTGTTGTGCAGCTCAGCAGTGAGATCAGAACTAAAGAGAAACGACACTCAGGTTGATTTGAGCTGAACATAAAGAACAACTCCACACAAACAGCAACAAACCTCTATGTGTGCTCTATTAAACATATCTGCTAATGCTTTGCATTCTGTGTTTTTTAACATTTCTTAACACATATAAGTTTTTTTTTCACCACTAACTTGATATTAATGACGCTGCTAAGTTACAGTGTTTTCCTCGACTCCTGAGCAAAGATAAAGAGTCAGTTCAGACCTGCAGTTGGTCCTCGTGGTGTTTGAACTTGAATTCAGCCTGATTTGTTTTTCATGTCTTCTCCTCCATCATCAGTTATCAGGAGAGCAGACAGTCAAAGTACAAGAATTCAAACAAACACAGAGATTCTACTTACAGAGCAGACACAGCACAGATGTTTCCTTCATCGTCCTTCTCACTCATTTGAGCTTTTTTTCATTTCTGTCACTGACACCAAGTAAAGCCCGCCCTCTTCCTCTGAGCACCAGCTTTCTATTGGTTCAAACACAGAGGTGGGGGACTCACTTTTTTCCTTTTTTAACATTAGAAGTTATAAAATAATGTAAACATATATCTAAGGTAACACTTCAATTTTATTTCAGAAACAAAAAAGAATGAATCACAATTCTGTTCTTTTAAACTTATGTACAAAGACTTGGACATGTAAAAAAGTTTAAGTTGTGCACTGTTGTGACATAATCTAAATTTGACAAGCATCATATTCAACTTCATTGAATAAATCAGATGTCCTCTGCTCTCAGTGATCTGTAGTTTGGTTGATGAACAAATCCATGTCCATGTAGTTACGTCCCCTCAGTGAGAGAGGCAGATATGAGCTGAAACACAGGAATCAAACCAGGGACGCTGCTGTTATGGAGCTGAACTGGAACCATTCAGACACTGAGGCCCTCTGAACACATTTTAATTACAGCTGTGCAGAGACACACTGATGACTGACTGGAACACTATGATTCACATTTTACATTCACACCATCCTCACACATGGAAGGCCACCGGACCAGATGGGGTAACCGCAAAGGTCCTAAAAGAGTGTGCAGACCAGCTGGCTGGGGTCTTCACTAAGATCTTCAACACTTCACTGTCCCAGTCCTGCATCCCGCCGTGCCTAAAGTCAGCCACAATTGTCCCACTGCCAAAGCGTACTAACATTAGCAGCCTCAGAGTTATCTTATCTTATCTTATTTGTGGCCACTAGAGGGAGATGTTGGACTTTGAATACCAACACAGATACAAGCAGATCACCAGTGATGCTTTCAGAGTTTCTTTTGGCATGCTGAGCATGTACTGTTCATAATAAAAAGGTTGTTTACTTTATTTCAAATATAGTCAGAGTTACAATGAGATCTGGACTCTTTGACTGCAGAGTTCATTCTACTTTCTGATCAGGCTGTAATATTTCTACTGTAAGCTGTTTATTCTAGAGACAATGAATATATTTCATAAACACAGTCAGCAGTAAAAGTACAGTTTGATTACAGTCTGTACTTTGCTGATCCACAGACCAGCCAAGTTTTAGGTTTCCAGAGTCTCTTGCTCTTGCAAAAGCTGTCAACCAGCAAATGTATTCATACAGAATTTTTTTACATAGTTTAAGACATACAATACAGATCAAAGTGATGCTCATGAAATACAGCTTGCATATATTTCCCATTTTTAGTTAGAAGGAGATTTTGGGAGATTTTGTGTAGTTAAAAAAAGGTGCTGACATACAAACTGAGAAATGGAGGTTATCTGTCTTGTACAGAGTCTATGTACAGTCTGTGGGTGGAGGATGACAAACAAAGATAATCACCATTAGCTGATAAGTTAGCACTCTCACACTCTAATTCTCATCCCACGGGGACAGTCTCAAAGTTATTTGAATGTTTTGTTACTTATCTTCCTGCCTGTCCATAAGTTGCTTTGGACTGATTCTACATCACACAGCATCAAGATCAGCTGGTTAAACAAAAACGTTTATAGCCACATTAATCAGCTGAATAATGATTAAAAACATTGAGTGCCAGTATATGCAAATCTTAAGTATTAGGTAATTGCATTCAAAGTATGCAACGACGACAAGGATAAACAAAAGAGGGGGGATTGAAGACTCAAAGCTTCATTGATGCAAGAAAGGAAACGTCTGACTCTGCAGCTACATTTAACACATTTGTGTGTTTGGTTTTATGACACTGCACTCTAACACTCAGTGTTCATGATCCATTTGTCTGCTGTAACTCAATGAGTATCACATAGAGTACTGCTGAGCTATAATTCATAGTATTTTATACGTTCATCATCACATAAAGTGTTTCTGTTGTCAGTTGGCTCAGTATCTGTAATTATTCTGTAACAAACGCACTCACTGATTAGGATATCATGAATCAGTGAGAACACTGAACTTCATGAACAACAGTTTTGTTCTTCCTTTAAACTAATTTCATGAAAATCCTGCCGATGAACAGACACAGCAGCTCCCAGAGTGACACTAACACAGTCTGGACAGGTGTCATGATGATGCTACAGACAGCAAGCAGCCCACAGGCTCAAGAGCCAGTTCTGTGAAAGTATAAAATAAAATGGATAAACAGTGAGACCAAAGTTATTAAGGTACTGTTAGAAGAATTCTCTTATAAAGTGAGACACTCAGAGTAATGAGCTTCAACGCATTTATTTACTTGCAAGGAAGCAAAAGCATTCGCAGTGAAAGACAGCTGAGTTTTATTTATGCACTTCTTACAAACTTATCCTGGGAACAGATGTGACACTCTCATAGAAAACAGTTACACAGTGTCCACGAGTCTAACTGTGCTTTGGATGACAGATAGCACAGGGACCACAAGACCTGAGAGAATGTGATTGACATGACATGACTCACTGTGGCTCAAAGTAAGAAGGAAACAGCTGGAGAACAAACTGAACCTGACGTGCAATCGACATGGCAAACAGACCAGATAAGATGTGTTTGAAATAAAATTTTATAACAAACTGAATCATTTCATTTAATATCTTATTGTTATGTACTGACTTTATTGCTGCCTTACAGTTTTTGAGT